>NC_088322.1:4087430-4127226 GCF_910592395.1 Lineus longissimus | reverse complement strand
TGCATTGTTATCGTCATCGTCATACTCATCCTCACCGTCATCGTCATCGTCATCGTCATGATCGTCGTCGTCGTGGTCATGATCATGGTCATGATCATGGTCATGGTCATGGTCATGGTCATGGTCATGGTCTGGTCATGGTCATGGTCATGGTCATGGTCATGGTCATGGTCATGGTCATGGTCATGGTCATCATCGTCATCGTCATCGTCATCGTCATGGTCATGGTCATGGTCATGGTCATCGTCATCGTCATCGTCATCGTCATCGTCATCGTCGTCATCGTCATTATCGTCATCATCGTCGTCATTGTCATCGTCATCGTCGTTGTCGTCGTCGTCGTCGTCGTCGTCGTCGTCGTCATGTGCATTGTTATCGTCATCGTCATCCTCATCCTCACCGTCATCGTTATCGTCATCGTCATGATCGTCGTCGTCGTGGTCATGATCATGGTCATGATCATGATCATGGTCATGGTCATGGTCATGGTCATGGTCATGGTCATGGTCATGGTCATGGTCATGGTCATGGTCATGGTCATGGTCATGGTCATGGTCATGGTCATGGTCATGGTCATGGTCATGGTCATGGTCATGGTCATGGTCATGGTCATGGTCATGGTCATGGTCATGGTCATGGTCATGGTCATGGTCATGGTCATGGTCATGGTCATGGTCATGGTCATGGTCATGGTCATGGTCATGGTCATGGTCGTCATGGTCATGGTCATGGTCATGGTCATGGTCATGGTCATGGTCATGGTCATGGTCATGGTGATGGTCTGGTCATGGTCATGGTCATGGTCATGGTCATGGTCATGGTCATGGTCATGGTCATGGTCATCAACGTCATCGTCATCGTCATCGTCATCGTCATGGTCATGGTCATCGTCATCGTCATCGTCATCGTCATCGTCATCGTCGTCATCGTCATTATCGTCATCATCGTCGTCATTGTCATCGTCATCGTCGTTGTCGTCGTCGTCGTCGTGGTCGTCATGTGCATTGTTATCGTCATCGTCATCATCATCATCATGATCATCGCCATCCTCATCCTCACCGTCATCGTCATCGTCATCGTCATGATCGTCGTCGTCGTAGTCATGATCATGGTCATGATCATGGTCATGGTCATGGTCATGGTCATGGTCATGGTCATGGTCATGGTCATGGTCATGGTCATGGTCATCAACGTCATCGTCATCGTCATCGTCATCGTCATCGTCATGGTCATGGTCATCGTCATCGTCATCGTCATCGTCATCGTCATCGTCGTCATCGTCATTATCGTCATCATCGTCGTCATTGTCATCGTCATCGTCGTTGTCGTCGTCGTCGTCGTCGTCGTCATGTGCATTGTTATCGTCATCGTCATCATCATCATCATGATCATCGTCATCCTCATCCTCACCGTCATCGTCATCGTCATCGTCATGATCGTCGTCGTCGTAGTCATGATCATGGTCATGATCATGGTCATGGTCATGGTCATGGTCATGGTCATGGTCTGGTCATGGTCATGGTCATGGTCATGGTCATGGTCATGGTCATGGTCATGGTCATCATCGTCATCGTCATCGTCATCGTCATCGTCATAGTCATGGTCATGGTCATCGTCATCGTCATCGTCATCGTCATCGTCATCGTCGTCATCGTCATTATCGTCATCATCGTCGTCAATGTCATCGTCGTCGTCGTTGTCGTCGTCGTCGTCGTCGTCATGTGCATTGTTATCGTCATCGTCATCATCATCATCATGATCATCGTCATCCTCATCCTCACCGTCATCGTCATCGTCATCGTCATGATCGTCGTCGTCGTGGTCATGATCATGGTCATGATCATGGTCATGGTCATGGTCATGGTCATGGTCATGGTCTGGTCATGGTCATGGTCATGGTCATGGTCATGGTCATGATCATGGTCATGGTCATGGTCATGGTCATCATCGTCATCGTCATCGTCATCGTCATCGTCATGGTCATGGTCATGGTCATCGTCATCGTCATCGTCATCGTCATCGTCGTCATCGTCATTATCGTCATCATCGTCGTCATTGTCATCGTCATCGTCGTTGTCGTCGTCGTCGTCGTCGTCGTCGTCGTCATGTGCATTGTTATCGTCATCGTCATTATCATCATCATGATCATCGTCATCCTCATCCTCACCGTCATCGTCATCGTCATCGTCATGATCGTCGTCGTCGTGGTCATGATCATGGTCATGATCATGATCATGATCATGGTCATGGTCATGGTCATGGTCATGGTCATGGTCATGGTCATGGTCATGGTCATGGTCATGGTCATGGTCATGGTCATGGTCATGGTCATGGTCATGGTCATGGTCATGGTCATGGTCATGGTCATGGTCATGGTCATCGTCATGGTCATGGTCATCGTCATGGTCATGGTCATCGTCATGCTCATGGTCATGGTCATGGTCATCGTCATGGTCGTTGTCGTCGTCGTCGTCGTCGTCGTCGTCGTCGTCATGTGCATTGTTATCGTCATCGTCATTATCATCATCATGATCATCGTCATCCTCATCCTCACCATCATCGTCATCGTCATCGTCATGATCGTCGTCGTCGTGGTCATGATCATGGTCATGATCATGATCATGATCATGGTCATGGTCATGGTCATGGTCATGGTCATGGTCATGGTCATGGTCATGGTCATGGTCATGGTCATGGTCATGGTCATGGTCATGGTCATGGTCATGGTCATCATCGTCATCGTCATTGTCATGGTCATGGTCATCGTCATCCTCATCCTCACCGTCATCGTCATCGTCATCGTCATGATTGTCGTCGTCGTGGTCATGATCATGGTCATGATCATGGTCATGGTCATGGTCATGGTCATGGTCATGGTCTCGTCATGGTCATGGTCATGGTCATGGTCATGGTCATGGTCATGGTCATGGTCATGGTCATGGTCATCATCGTCATCGTCATCGTCATGGTCATGGTCATGGTCATGGTCATGGTCATCGTCATCGTCATCGTCATCGTCATCGTCGTCATCGTCATCATCGTCGTCAATGTCATCGTCATCGTCGTTGTCGTCGTCGTCGTCGTCGTCGTCATGTGCATTGTTATCGTCATCGTCATCATCATCATCATGATCATCGTCATCCTCATCCTCACCGTCATCGTCATCGTCATCGTCATGATCGTCGTCGTCGTGGTCATGATCATGGTCATGATCATGGTCATGGTCATGGTCATGGTCATGGTCATGGTCATGGTCTGGTCATGGTCATGGTCATGGTCATGGTCATGGTCATGGTCATGGTCATGGTCATCATCGTCATCGTCATCGTCATCGTCATCGTCATCGTCATGGTCATGGTCATCGTCATCGTCATCGTCATCGTCATCGTCATCGTCGTCATCGTCATTATCGTCATCATCGTCGTCATTGTCATCGTCATCGTCGTTGTCGTCGTCGTCGTCGTCGTCATGTGCATTGTTATTGTCATCGTCATCATCATCATCATGATCATCGTCATCCTCATCCTCACCGTCATCGTCATCGTCATCGTCATGATCGTCGTCGTCGTGGTCATGATCATGGTCTTGATCATGGTCATGGTCATGGTCATGGTCATGGTCATGGTCATGGTCTGGTCATGGTCATGGTCATGGTCATGGTCATGGTCATGGTCATGGTCATGGTCATCATCGTCATCGTCATCGTCATCGTCATCGTCATCGTCATCGTCATCGTCATCGTCATCGTCATCGTCATCGTCATCGTCATCGTCGTCATCGTCATTATCGTCATCATCGTCGTCATTGTCATCGTCATCGTCGTTGTCGTCGTCGTCGTCGTCGTCATGTGCATTGTTATTGTCATCGTCATCATCATCATCATGATCATCGTCATCCTCATCCTCACCGTCATCGTCATCGTCATCGTCATGATCGTCGTCGTCGTGGTCATGATCATGGTCATGATCATGATCATGATCATGGTCATGAACATGGTCATGATCATGGTCATGGTCATGGTCACGGTCACGGTCACGGTCACGGTCACGGTCACGGTCACGGTCACGGTCACGGTCACGGTCACGGTCACGGTCACGGTCACGGTCACGGTCACGGTCACGGTCACGGTCACGGTCACGGTCACGGTCACGGTCACGGTCACGGTCACGGTCACGGTCACGGTCACGGTCACGGTCACGGTCACGGTCACGGTCACGGTCACGGTCACGGTCACGGTCACGGTCACGGTCACGGTCATGGTCCATGGTCATGGTCATGGTCATGGTCATGGTCATCGTCATCGTCATCGTCATGGTCATGGTCATGGTCATGGTCATGGTCATGGTCATCATCGTCATCGTCATCGTCATCGTCATGGTCATGGTCATGGTCATGGTCATCGTCATCGTCATCGTCATCGTCATCGTCATCGTCGTCATCGTCATTATCGTCATCATCGTCGTCATTGTCATCGTCATCGTCGTTGTCGTCGTCGTCGTCGTCGTCGTCATGTGCATTGTTATCGTCATCGTCATCATCATCATCATGATCATCGTCATCCTCATCCTCACCGTCATCGTCATCGTCATCGTCATGATCGTCGTCGTCGTGGTCATGATCATGGTCATGATCATGGTCATGGTCATGGTCATGGTCATGGTCATGGTCTGGTCATGGTCATGGTCATGGTCATGGTCATGGTCATGGTCATAGTCACGGTCACGGTCACGGTCACGGTCACGGTCACGGTCACGGTCACGGTCACGGTCACGGTCACGGTCACGGTCACGGTCACGGTCACGGTCACGGTCACGGTCACGGTCACGGTCACGGTCACGGTCACGGTCACGGTCACGGTCACGGTCACGGTCCATGGTCATGGTCATGGTCATGGTCATGGTCATCGTCATCGTCATGGTCATGGTCATGGTCATGGTCATGGTCATGGTCATGGTCATGGTCATCATCGTCATCGTCATCGTCATCGTCATGGTCATGGTCATGGTCATGGTCATCGTCATCGTCATCGTCATCGTCATCGTCATCGTCGTCATCGTCATTATCGTCATCATCGTCGTCATTGTCATCGTCATCGTCGTTGTCGTCGTCGTCGTCGTCGTCGTCATGTGCATTGTTATCGTCATCGTCATCATCATCATCATGATCATCGTCATCCTCATCCTCACCGTCATCGTCATCGTCATCGTCATGATCGTCGTCGTCGTGGTCATGATCATGGTCATGATCATGGTCATGGTCATGGTCATGGTCATGGTCATGGTCTGGTCATGGTCATGGTCATGGTCATGGTCATGGTCATGGTCATGGTCATGGTCATGGTCATGGTCATGGTCATGGTCATGGTCTTGGTCATGGTCATGGTCATGGTCACGGTCACGGTCACGGTCACGGTCACGGTCACGGTCACGGTCACGGTCACGGTCACGGTCACGGTCACGGTCACGGTCACGGTCACGGTCACGGTCACGGTCACGGTCATCGTCATCGTCATGATCGTCGTCGTCGTGGTCATGATCATGGTCATGATCATGGTCATGAACAGGTCATGGTCATGGTCATGGTCATGGTCATGGTCTGGTCATGGTCATGGTCATGGTCATGGTCATGGTCATGGTCATGGTCATGGTCATGGTCATGGTCATGGTCATGGTCATGGTCATGGTCATGGTCATGGTCTTGGTCATGGTCATGGTCATGGTCATGGTCATGGTCATGGTCATGGTCATGGTCATGGTCATGGTCATGGTCATGGTCATCATCGTCATCGTCATCGTCATCGTCATCGTCATGGTCATGGTCATGGTCATGGTCATCGTCATCGTCATCGTCATCGTCATCGTTGTCATCGTCATTATCGTCATCATCGTCGTCATTGTCATCGTCATCGTCGTTGTCGTCGTCGTCGTCGTCGTCGTCATGTGCATTGTTATCGTCATCGTCATCATCATCATCATGATCATCGTCATCCTCATCCTCACCGTCATCGTCATCGTCATCGTCATGATCGTCGTCGTCGTGGTCATGATCATGGTCATGATCATGGTCATGGTCATGGTCATGGTCATGGTCATGGTCTGGTCATGGTCATGGTCATGGTCATGGTCATGGTCATGGTCATGGTCATGGTCATGGTCATGGTCATGGTCATGGTCATGGTCATGGTCATGGTCATGGTCATGGTCATGGTCATGGTCATGGTCATGGTCATGGTCATGGTCATGGTCATGGTCATGGTCATGGTCATGGTCATGGTCATGGTCATCATCGTCATCGTCATCGTCATCGTCATCGTCATAGTCATGGTCATGGTCATCGTCATCGTCATCGTCATCGTCATCGTCATCGTCGTCATCGTCATTATCGTCATCATCGTCGTCAATGTCATCGTCATCGTCGTTGTCGTCGTCGTCGTCGTCGTCATGTGCATTGTTATCGTCATCGTCATCATCATCATCATGATCATCGTCATCCTCATACTCACCGTCATCGTCATCGTCATCGTCATGATCGTCGTCGTCGTGGTCATGATCATGGTCATGATCATGGTCATGGTCATGGTCATGGTCATGGTCATGGTCTGGTCATGGTCATGGTCATGGTCATGGTCATGGTCATGATCATGGTCATGGTCATGGTCATGGTCATCATCGTCATCGTCATCGTCATCGTCATCGTCATGGTCATGGTCATGGTCATCGTCATCGTCATCGTCATCGTCATCGTCGTCATCGTCATTATCGTCATCATCGTCGTCATTGTCATCGTCATCGTCGTTGTCGTCGTCGTCGTCGTCGTCGTCGTCGTCGTCATGTGCATTGTTATCGTCATCGTCATTATCATCATCATGATCATCGTCATCCTCATCCTCACCGTCATCGTCATCGTCATCGTCATGATCGTCGTCGTCGTGGTCATGATCATGGTCATGATCATGATCATGATCATGGTCATGGTCATGGTCATGGTCATGGTCATGGTCATGGTCATGGTCATGGTCATGGTCATGGTCATGGTCATGGTCATGGTCATGGTCATGGTCATGGTCATGGTCATGGTCATGGTCATGGTCATGGTCATGGTCATGGTCATGGTCATGGTCATCGTCATGGTCATGGTCATCGTCATGGTCATGGTCATCGTCATGGTCATGGTCATGGTCATGGTCATCGTCAAGGTCGTTGTCGTCGTCGTCGTCGTCGTCGTCGTCGTCGTCATGTGCATTGTTATCGTCATCGTCATTATCATCATCATGATCATCGTCATCCTCATCCTCACCATCATCGTCATCGTCATCGTCATGATCGTCGTCGTCGTGGTCATGATCATGGTCATGATCATGATCATGATCATGGTCATGGTCATGGTCATGGTCATGGTCATGGTCATGGTCATGGTCATGGTCATGGTCATGGTCATGGTCATGGTCATGGTCATGGTCATGGTCATGGTCATCATCGTCATCGTCATCGTCATGGTCATGGTCATCGTCATCCTCATCCTCACCGTCATCGTCATCGTCATCGTCATGATCGTCGTCGTCGTGGTCATGATCATGGTCATGATCATGGTCATGGTCATGGTCATGGTCATGGTCATGGTCTCGTCATGGTCATGGTCATGGTCATGGTCATGGTCATGGTCATGGTCATGGTCATGGTCATGGTCATCATCGTCATCGTCATGGTCATGGTCATGGTCATGGTCATGGTCATGGTCATCGTCATCGTCATCGTCATCGTCATCGTCGTCATCGTCATTATCGTCATCATCGTCGTCAATGTCATCGTCATCGTCGTTGTCGTCGTCGTCGTCGTCGTCGTCATGTGCATTGTTATCGTCATCGTCATCATCATCATCATGATCATCGTCATCCTCATCCTCACCGTCATCGTCATCGTCATCGTCATGATCGTCGTCGTCGTGGTCATGATCATGGTCATGATCATGGTCATGGTCATGGTCTGGTCATGGTCATGGTCATGGTCATGGTCATGGTCATGGTCATGGTCATGGTCATCATCGTCATCGTCATCGTCATCGTCATCGTCATCGTCATGGTCATGGTCATCGTCATCGTCATCGTCATCGTCATCGTCATCGTCGTCATCGTCATTATCGTCATCATCGTCGTCATTGTCATCGTCATCGTCGTTGTCGTCGTCGTCGTCGTCGTCATGTGCATTGTTATTGTCATCGTCATCATCATCATCATGATCATCGTCATCCTCATCCTCACCGTCATCGTCATCGTCATCGTCATGATCGTCGTCGTCGTGGTCATGATCATGGTCTTGATCATGGTCATGGTCATGGTCATGGTCATGGTCATGGTCATGGTCTGGTCATGGTCATGGTCATGGTCATGGTCATGGTCATGGTCATGGTCATGGTCATCATCGTCATCGTCATCGTCATCGTCATCGTCATGGTCATCGTCATCGTCATCGTCATCGTCATCGTCATCGTCATCGTCGTCATCGTCATTATCGTCATCATCGTCGTCATTGTCATCGTCATCGTCGTTGTCGTCGTCGTCGTCGTCGTCATGTCCATTGTTATTGTCATCGTCATCATCATCATCATGATCATCGTCATCCTCATCCTCACCGTCATCGTCATCGTCATCGTCATGATCGTCGTCGTCGTGGTCATGATCATGGTCATGATCATGATCATGATCATGGTCATGATCATGGTCATGATCATGGTCATGGTCACGGTCACGGTCACGGTCACGGTCACGGTCACGGTCACGGTCACGGTCACGGTCACGGTCACGGTCACGGTCACGGTCACGGTCACGGTCACGGTCACGGTCACGGTCACGGTCACGGTCACGGTCACGGTCACGGTCACGGTCCGGGTCACGGTCACGGTCACGGTCACGGTCACGGTCACGGTCACGGTCACGGTCACGGTCACGGTCACGGTCACGGTCATGGTCCATGGTCATGGTCATGGTCATGGTCATGGTCATCGTCATGGTCATGGTCATGGTCATGGTCATGGTCATGGTCATGGTCATGGTCATCATCGTCATCGTCATCGTCATCGTCATGGTCATGGTCATGGTCATGGTCATCGTCATCGTCATCGTCATCGTCATCGTCATCGTCGTCATCGTCATTATCGTCATCATCGTCGTCATTGTCATCGTCATCGTCGTTGTCGTCGTCGTCGTTGTCGTCGTCATGTGCATTGTTATCGTCATCGTCATCATCATCATCATGATCATCGTCATCCTCATCCTCACCGTCATCGTCATCGTCATCGTCATGATCGTCGTCGTCGTGGTCATGATCATGGTCATGATCATGATCATGATCATGGTCATGATCATGGTCATGATCATGGTCACGGTCACGGTCACGGTCACGGTCACGGTCACGGTCACGGTCACGGTCACGGTCACGGTCACGGTCACGGTCACGGTCACGGTCACGGTCACGGTCACGGTCACGGTCACGGTCACGGTCACGGTCACGGTCACGGTCACGGTCACGGTCACGGTCACGGTCACGGTCACGGTCACGGTCACGGTCACGGTCACGGTCACGGTCACGGTCACGGTCACGGTCACGGTCACGGTCATGGTCACGGTCATGGTCATGGTCATGGTCATGGTCATGGTCATCGTCATGGTCATGGTCATGGTCATGGTCATGGTCATGGTCATGGTCATGGTCATCATCGTCATCGTCATCGTCATCGTCATGGTCATGGTCATGGTCATGGTCATCGTCATCGTCATCGTCATCGTCATCGTCATCGTCGTCATCGTCATTATCGTCATCATGGTCGTCATTGTCATCGTCATCGTCGTTGTCGTCGTCGTCGTCGTCGTCGTCATGTGCATTGTTATCGTCATCGTCATCATCATCATCATGATCATCGTCATCCTCATCCTCACCGTCATCGTCATCGTCATCGTCATGATCGTCGTCGTCGTGGTCATGATCATGGTCATGATCATGGTCATGGTCATGGTCATGGTCATGGTCATGGTCTGGTCATGGTCATGGTCATGGTCATGGTCATGGTCATGGTCATAGTCACGGTCACGGTCACGGTCACGGTCACGGTCACAGTCACGGTCACGGTCACGGTCACGGTCACGGTCACGGTCACGGTCACGGTCACGGTCACGGTCACGGTCACGGTCACGGTCACGGTCACGGTCACGGTCACGGTCACGGTCACGGTCATGGTCCATGGTCATGGTCATGGTCATGGTCATGGTCATCGTCATCGTCATGGTCATGGTCATGGTCATGGTCATGGTCATGGTCATGGTCATGGTCATCATCGTCATCGTCATCGTCATCGTCATGGTCATGGTCATGGTCATGGTCATCGTCATCGTCATCGTCATCGTCATCGTCATCGTCGTCATCGTCATTATCGTCATCATCGTCGTCATTGTCATCGTCATCGTCGTTGTCGTCGTCGTCGTCGTCGTCGTCATGTGCATTGTTATCGTCATCGTCATCATCATCATCATGATCATCGTCATCCTCATCCTCACCGTCATCGTCATCGTCATCGTCATGATCGTCGTCGTCGTGGTCATGATCATGGTCATGATCATGGTCATGGTCATGGTCATGGTCATGGTCATGGTCTGGTCATGGTCATGGTCATGGTCATGGTCATGGTCATGGTCATGGTCATGGTCATGGTCATGGTCATGGTCATGGTCTTGGTCTTGGTCATGGTCATGGTCATGGTCATGGTCACGGTCACGGTCACGGTCACGGTCACGGTCACGGTCGCGGTCACGGTCACGGTCACGGTCACGGTCACGGTCATCGTCATCGTCATGATCGTCGTCGTCGTGGTCATGATCATGGTCATGATCATGGTCATGATCATGGTCATGGTCATGGTCATGGTCATGGTCATGGTCTGGTCATGGTCATGGTCATGGTCATGGTCATGGTCATGGTCATGGTCATGGTCATGGTCATGGTCATGGTCATGGTCATGGTCATGGTCATGGTCATGGTCATGGTCATGGTCTTGGTCATGGTCATAGTCATGGTCATGGTCATGGTCATGGTCATGGTCATGGTCATGGTCATGGTCATGGTCATGGTCATGGTCATGGTCATGGTCATCATCGTCATCGTCATCGTCATCGTCATGGTCATGGTCATGGTCATGGTCATCGTCATCGTCATCGTCATCGTCATCGTCATCGTTGTCATCGTCATTATCGTCATCATCGTCGTCATTGTCATCGTCATCGTCGTTGTCATCGTCATCGTTGTTATCGTCATTATCGTCATCATCGTCGTCATTGTCATCGTCATCGTCGTTGTCGTCGTCGTCGTCGTCGTCGTCATGTGCATTGTTATCGTCATCGTCATCATCATCATCATGATCATCGTCATCCTCATCCTCACCGTCATCGTCATCGTCATCGTCATGATCGTCGTCGTCGTGGTCATGATCATGGTCATGGTCATGGTCATGGTCATGGTCATGGTCATGGTCATGGTCATCGTCATCGTCATCGTCATCGTCGTCATTGTCATCGTCATCATCGTCGTCATTGTCATCGTCATCGTCATCGTCATCGTCATGGTCATGGTCATCGTCATCGTCATCGTCATCGTCGTCATTGTCATCGTCATCATCGTCGTCATTGTCATCGTCGTCGTCGTCATGTGCATTGTTATCGTCATCGTCATCATCATCATCATGATCATCGTCATCCTCATCCTCACCGTCGTCGTCATCGTCATCGTCATGGTCGTCGTCGTCGTGGTCATGATCATGGTCATGGTCATGGTCATGATCATGGTCATGGTCATGGTCATGGTCATGGTCATGGTCATGGTCATGGTCATGGTCATGGTCATGGTCATGGTCATGGTCATGGTCATGGTCATGGTCATGGTCATGGTCATGGTCGTCATGGTCATGGTCATGGTCATGGTCATGGTCATGGTCATGGTCTGGTCATGGTCATGGTCATGGTCATGGTCATGGTCATGGTCATGGTCATGGTCATCATCGTCATCGTCATCGTCATCGTCATCGTCATCGTCATCGTCGTCATCGTCATTATCGTCATCATCGTCGTCATTGTCATCGTCATCGTCGTTGTCGTCGTCGTCGTCGTCATGTGCATTGTTATCGTCATCGTCATCATCATCATCATGATCATCGTCATCCTCATCCTCACCGTCATCGTCATCGTCATCGTCATGATCGTCGTCGTCGTGGTCATGATCATGGTCATGATCATGGTCATGGTCATGGTCATGGTCATGGTCATGGTCTCGTCATGGTCATGGTCATGGTCATGGTCATGGTCATGGTCATGGTCATGGTCATGGTCATGGTCATGGTCATGGTCATCATCGTCATCGTCATCGTCATGATCATGGTCATGGTCATGGTCATGGTCATCGTCATCGTCATCGTCATCGTCATCGTCGTCATCGTCATTATCGTCATCATCGTCGTCAATGTCATCGTCATCGTCGTTGTCGTCGTCGTCGTCGTCGTCGTCATGTGCATTGTTATCGTCATCGTCATCATCATCATCATGATCATCGTCATCCTCATCCTCACCGTCATGGTCATGGTCATGGTCATGGTCATGGTCATGGTCATGGTCATGGTCATGGTCATGGTCATGGTCATGGTCATGGTCATGGTCATGGTCATGGTCATGGTCATGGTCTTGGTCATGGTCATGGTCATGGTCATGGTCATGGTCATGGTCATGGTCATGGTCATGGTCATGGTCATCATCGTCATCGTCATCGTCATCGTCATCGTCATGGTCATGGTCATGGTCATCGTCATCGTCATCGTCGTCATTGTCATCGTCATCATCGTCGTCATTGTCATCGTCGTCGTCGTCATGTGCATTGTAATCGTCATCGTCATCATCATCATCATGATCATCGTCATCCTCATCCTCACCGTCATCGTCATCGTCATCGTCATGGTCGTCGTCGTCGTGGTCATGATCATGGTCATGGTCATGGTCATGATCATGGTCATGGTCATGGTCATGGTCATGGTCATGGTCTTGGTCATGGTCATGGTCATGGTCATGGTCATGGTCATGGTCATGGTCATGGTCATGGTCATGGTCATGGTCATGGTCGTCATGGTCATGGTCATGGTCATGGTCATGGTCATGGTCATGGTCTCGTCATGGTCATGGTCATGGTCATGGTCATGGTCATGGTCATGGTCATGGTCATGGTTATGGTCATCATCGTCATCGTCATCGTCATGGTCATGGTCATGGTCATGGTCATGGTCATCGTCATCGTCATCGTCATCGTCATCGTCGTCATCGTCATTATCGTCATCATCGTCGTCAATGTCATCGTCATCGTCGTTGTCGTCGTCGTCGTCATCGTCGTCATGTGCATTGTTATCGTCATCGTCATCATCATCATCATGATCATCGTCATCCTCATCCTCACCGTCATCGTCATCGTCATCGTCATGATCGTCGTCGTCGTGGTCATGATCATGGTCATGATCATGGTCATGGTCATGGTCATGGTCATGGTCATGGTCATGGTCTGGTCATGGTCATGGTCATGGTCATGGTCATGGTCATGGTCATGGTCATGGTCATCATCGTCATCGTCATCGTCATCGTCATGGTCATGGTCATGGTCATGGTCATCGTCATCGTCATCGTCATCGTCATCGTCATCGTCGTCATCGTCATTATCGTCATCATCGTCGTCATTGTCATCGTCATCGTCGTTGTCGTCATCATCGTCATCGTCATCGTCATCGTCATGGTCATGGTCATGGTCATCGTCATCGTCATCGTCATCGTCGTCATTGTCATCGTCATCATCGTCGTCATTGTCATCGTCGTCGTCGTCATGTGCATTGTTATCGTCATCGTCATCATCATCATCATGATCATCGTCATCCTCATCCTCACCGTCATCGTCATCGTCATCGTCATGGTCGTCGTCGTCGTGGTCATGATCATGGTCATGGTCATGGTCATGATCATGGTCATGGTCATGGTCATGGTCATGGTCATGGTCATGGTCATGGTCATGGTCATGGTCATGGTCATGGTCATGGTCATGGTCATCATCGTCATCGTCATCGTCATCGTCATGGTCATGGTCATGGTCATGGTCATCGTCATCGTCATCGTCGTCATTGTCATCGTCATCATCGTCGTCATTGTCATCGTCGTCGTCGTCATGTGCATTGTAATCGTCATCGTCATCATCATCATCATGATCATCGTCATCCTCATCCTCACCGTCATCGTCATCGTCATCGTCATGGTCGTCGTCGTCGTGGTCATGATCATGGTCATGGTCATGGTCATGATCATGGTCATGGTCATGGTCATGGTCATGGTCATGGTCTTGGTCATGGTCATGGTCATGGTCATGGTCATGGTCATGGTCATGGTCATGGTCATGGTCATGGTCATGGTCATGGTCGTCATGGTCATGGTCATGGTCATGGTCATGGTCATGGTCATGGTCTCGTCATCGTCATGGTCATGGTCATGGTCATGGTCATGGTCATGGTCATGGTCATGGTTATGGTCATCATCGTCATCGTCATCGTCATGGTCATGGTCATGGTCATGGTCATGGTCATCGTCATCGTCATCGTCATCGTCATCGTCGTCATCGTCATTATCGTCATCATCGTCGTCAATGTCATCGTCATCGTCGTTGTCGTCGTCGTCGTCGTCGTCGTCATGTGCATTGTTATCGTCATCGTCATCATCATCATCATGATCATCGTCATCCTCATCCTCACCGTCATCGTCATCGTCATCGTCATGATCGTCGTCGTCGTGGTCATGATCATGGTCATGATCATGGTCATGGTCATGGTCATGGTCATGGTCATGGTCATGGTCTGGTCATGGTCATGGTCATGGTCATGGTCATGGTCATGGTCATGGTCATGGTCATGGTCATCATCGTCATCGTCATCGTCATCGTCATCGTCATGGTCATGGTCATGGTCATCGTCATCGTCATCGTCATCGTCATTGTCATCGTCGTCATCGTCATTATCGTCATCATTGTCGTCATTGTCATCGTCATCGTCGTTGTCGTCATCATCGTCATCGTCATCGTCATCGTCATGGTCATGGTCATGGTCATCGTCATCGTCATCGTCATCGTCGTCATTGTCATCGTCATCATCGTCGTCATTGTCATCGTCGTCGTCGTCATGTGCATTGTTATCGTCATCGTCATCATCATCATCATGATCATCGTCATCCTCATCCTCACCGTCATCGTCATCGTCATCGTCATGGTCGTCGTCGTCGTGGTCATGATCATGGTCATGGTCATGGTCATGATCATGGTCATGGTCATGGTCATGGTCATGGTCATGGTCATGGTCATGGTCATGGTCATGGTCATGGTCATGGTCATGGTCATGGTCATGGTCATGGTCATGGTCGTCATGGTCATGGTCATGGTCATGGTCATGGTCATGGTCTGGTCATGGTCATGGTCATGGTCATGGTCATGGTCATGGTCATGGTCATGGTCATCATCGTCATCGTCATCGTCATCGTCATCGTCATCGTCATCGTCGTCATCGTCATTATCGTCATCATCGTCGTCATTGTCATCGTCATCGTCGTTGTCGTCGTCGTCGTCGTCATGTGCATTGTTATCGTCATCGTCATCATCATCATCATGATCATCGTCATCCTCATCCTCACCGTCATCGTCATCGTCATCGTCATGATCGTCGTCGTCGTGGTCATGATCATGGTCATGATCATGGTCATGGTCATGGTCATGGTCATGGTCATGGTCTCGTCATGGTCATGGTCATGGTCATGGTCATGGTCATGGTCATGGTCATGGTCATGGTCATCATCGTCATCGTCATCGTCATGATCATGGTCATGGTCATGGTCATGGTCATCGTCATCGTCATCGTCATCGTCATCGTCGTCATCGTCATTATCGTCATCATCGTCGTCAATGTCATCGTCATCGTCGTTGTCGTCGTCGTCGTCGTCGTCGTCGTCATGTGCATTGTTATCGTCATCGTCATCATCATCATCATGATCATCGTCATCCTCATCCTCACCGTCATGGTCATGGTCATGGTCATGGTCATGGTCATGGTCATGGTCATGGTCATGGTCATGGTCATGGTCATGGTCATGGTCATGGTCATGGTCATGGTCTTGGTCATGGTCATGGTCATGGTCATGGTCATGGTCATGGTCATGGTCATGGTCATGGTCATGGTCATGGTCATGGTCATCATCGTCATCGTCATCGTCATCGTCATCGTCATGGTCATGGTCATGGTCATCGTCATCGTCATCGTCGTCATTGTCATCGTCATCATCGTCGTCATTGTCATCGTCGTCGTCGTCATGTGCATTGTTATCGTCATCGTCATCATCATCATCATGATCATCGTCATCCTCATCCTCACCGTCATCGTCATCGTCATCGTCATGGTCGTCGTCGTCGTGGTCATGATCATGGTCATGGTCATGGTCATGATCATGGTCATGGTCATGGTCATGGTCATGGTCATGGTCTTGGTCATGGTCATGGTCATGGTCATGGTCATGGTCATGGTCATGGTCATGGTCATGGTCATGGTCATGGTCATGGTCGTCATGGTCATGGTCATGGTCATGGTCATGGTCGTCATGGTCATGGTCATGGTCATGGTCATGGTCATGGTCTGGTCATGGTCATGGTCATGGTCATGGTCATGGTCATGGTCATGGTCATGGTCATCATTGTCATCGTCATCGTCATCGTCATCGTCATCGTCATCGTCGTCATCGTCATTATCGTCATCATCGTCGTCATTGTCATCGTCATCGTCGTTGTCGTCGTCGTCGTCGTCATGTGCATTGTTATCGTCATCGTCATCATCATCATCATGATCATCGTCATCCTCATCCTCACCGTCATCGTCATCGTCATCGTCATGATCGTCGTCGTCGTGGTCATGATCATGGTCATGATCATGGTCATGGTCATGGTCATGGTCATGGTCATGGTCTCGTCATGGTCATGGTCATGGTCATGGTCATGGTCATGGTCATGGTCATGGTCATGGTCATCATCGTCATCGTCATCGTCATGATCATGGTCATGGTCATGGTCATGGTCATCGTCATCGTCATCGTCATCGTCATCGTCGTCATCGTCATTATCGTCATCATCGTCGTCAATGTCATCGTCATCGTCGTTGTCGTCGTCGTCGTCGTCGTCGTCGTCATGTGCATTGTTATCGTCATCGTCATCATCATCATCATGATCATCGTCATCCTCATCCTCACCGTCATGGTCATGGTCATGGTCATGGTCATGGTCATGGTCATGGTCATGGTCATGGTCATGGTCATGGTCATGGTCATGGTCATGGTCATGGTCATGGTCTTGGTCATGGTCATGGTCATGGTCATGGTCATGGTCATGGTCATGGTCATGGTCATGGTCATGGTCATGGTCATGGTCATCATCGTCATCGTCATCGTCATCGTCATGGTCATGGTCATGGTCATGGTCATCGTCATCGTCATCGTCGTCATTGTCATCGTCATCATCGTCGTCATTGTCATCGTCGTCGTCGTCATGTGCATTGTTATCGTCATCGTCATCATCATCATCATGATCATCGTCATCCTCATCCTCACCGTCATCGTCATCGTCATCGTCATGGTCGTCGTCGTCGTGGTCATGATCATGGTCATGGTCATGGTCATGATCATGGTCATGGTCATGGTCATGGTCATGGTCATGGTCTTGGTCATGGTCATGGTCATGGTCATGGTCATGGTCATGGTCATGGTCATGGTCATGGTCATGGTCATGGTCATGGTCGTCATGGTCATGGTCATGGTCATGGTCATGGTCATGGTCATGGTCATCATCGTCATCGTCATCGTCATCGTCATCGTCATGGTCATGGTCATGGTCATCGTCATCGTCATCGTCATCGTCATCGTCATCGTCGTCATCGTCATTATCGTCATCATCGTCGTCATTGTCATCGTCATCGTCGTTGTCGTCGTCGTCGTCGTCGTCATGGTCATGGTCATGGTCATCGTCATCGTCATCGTCGTCATTGTCATCGTCATCATCGTCGTCATTGTCATCGTCGTCGTCGTCATGTGCATTGTTATCGTCATCGTCATCATCATCATCATGATCATCGTCATCCTCATCCTCACCGTCATCGTCATCGTCATCGTCATGATCGTCGTCGTCGTGGTCATGATCATGGTCATGATCATGGTCATGGTCATGGTCATGGTCATGGTCATGGTCTGGTCATGGTCATGGTCATGGTCATGGTCATGGTCATGGTCATGGTCATTGTTATCGTCATCGTCATCATCATCATCATGATCATCGTCATCCTCATCCTCACCGTCATCGTCATCGTCATCGTCATGATCGTCGTCGTCGTGGTCATGATCATGGTCATGATCATGGTCATGGTCATGGTCATGGTCATGGTCATGGTCTGGTCATGGTCATGGTCATGGTCATGGTCATGGTCATGGTCATGGTCATGGTCATGGTCATGGTCATGGTCTGGTCATGGTCATGGTCATGGTCATGGTCATGGTCATGGTCATGGTCATGGTCATGGTCATGGTCATGGTCATCATCGTCATCGTCATCGTCATCGTCATCGTCATGGTCATGGTCATGGTCATGGTCATGGTCATGGTCATCGTCATCGTCATCGTCATCGTCATCGTCATCGTCATCGTCATGGTCATGGTCATCGTCATCGTCAGCGTCATCGTCATCGTCGTCATCGTCATTATCGTCATCATCGTCGTCATTGTCATCGTCATCGTCGTTGTCGTCGTCGTCGTCGTCATGTGCATTGTTATCGCCATCGTCATCATCATCATCATGATCATCGTCATCCTCATCCTCACCGTCATCGTCATCGTCATCGTCATGATCGTCGTCGTCGTGGTCATGATCATGGTCATGATCATGGTCATGGTCATGGTCATGGTCATGGTCATGGTCTCGTCATGGTCATGGTCATGGTCATGGTCATGGTCATGGTCATGGTCATGGTCATGGTTATGGTCATCATCGTCATCGTCATCGTCATGGTCATGGTCATGGTCATGGTCATGGTCATGGTCATCGTCATCGTCATCGTCATCGTCGTCATCGTCATTATCGTCATCATCGTCGTCAATGTCATCGTCATCGTCGTTGTCGTCGTCGTCGTCGTCGTCGTCATGTGCATTGTTATCGTCATCGTCATCATCATCATCATGATCATCGTCATCCTCATCCTCACCGTCATCGTCATCGTCATCGTCATGATCGTCGTCGTCGTGGTCATGATCATGGTCATGATCATGGTCATGGTCATGGTCATGGTCATGGTCATGGTCATGGTCTGGTCATGGTCATGGTCATGGTCATGGTCATGGTCATGGTCATGGTCATGGTCATGGTCATCATCATCATCGTCATCGTCATCGTCATCGTCATGGTCATGGTCATGGTCATCGTCATCGTCATCGTCATCGTCATCGTCATCGTCGTCATCGTCATTATCGTCATCATCGTCGTCATTGTCATCGTCATCGTCGTTGTCGTCATCATCGTTATCGTCATCGTCATTGTCATCGTCATGGTCATGGTCATCGTCATCGTCATCGTCATCGTCGTCATTGTCATCGTCATCATCGTCGTCATTGTCATCGTCGTCGTCGTCATGTGCATTGTTATCGTCATCGTCATCATCATCATCATGATCATCGTCATCCTCATCCTCACCGTCATCGTCATCGTCATCGTCATGGTCGTCGTCGTCGTGGTCATGATCATGGTCATGGTCATGGTCATGATCATGGTCATGGTCATGGTCATGGTCATGGTCATGGTCATGGTCATGGTCATGGTCATGGTCATGGTCATGGTCATGGTCATGGTCATGGTCATGGTCATGGTCATGGTCATGGTCATGGTCATGGTCGTCATGGTCATGGTCATGGTCATGGTCATGGTCATGGTCTGGTCATGGTCATGGTCATGGTCATGGTCATGGTCATGGTCATGGTCATGGTCATCATCGTCATCGTCATCGTCATCGTCATCGTCATCGTCATCGTCGTCATCGTCATTATCGTCATCATCGTCGTCATTGTCATCGTCATCGTCGTTGTCGTCGTCGTCATGTGCATTGTTATCGTCATCGTCATCATCATCATCATGATCATCGTCATCCTCATCCTCACCGTCATCGTCATCGTCATCGTCATGATCGTCGTCGTCGTGGTCATGATCATGGTCATGATCATGGTCATGGTCATGGTCATGGTCATGGTCATGGTCTCGTCATGGTCATGGTCATGGTCATGGTCATGGTCATGGTCATGGTCATGGTCATGGTCATGGTCATCATCGTCATCGTCATCGTCATGATCATGGTCATGGTCATGGTCATGGTCATCGTCATCGTCATCGTCATCGTCATCGTCGTCATCGTCATTATCGTCATCATCGTCGTCAATGTCATCGTCATCGTCGTTGTCGTCGTCGTCGTCGTCGTCGTCATGTGCATTGTTATCGTCATCGTCATCATCATCATCATGATCATCGTCATCCTCATCCTCACCGTCATGGTCATGGTCATGGTCATGGTCATGGTCATGGTCATGGTCATGGTCATGGTCATGGTCATGGTCATGGTCATGGTCATGGTCATGGTCATGGTCATGGTCATGGTCATGGTCATGGTCATGGTCATGGTCATGGTCATGGTCATGGTCATGGTCATCATCGTCATCGTCATCGTCATCGTCATCGTCATGGTCATGGTCATGGTCATCGTCATCGTCATCGTCGTCATTTTCATCGTCATCATCGTCGTCATTGTCATCGTCGTCGTCGTCATGTGCATTGTTATCGTCATCGTCATCATCATCATCATGATCATCGTCATCCTCATCCTCACCGTCATCGTCATCGTCATCGTCATGGTCGTCGTCGTCGTGGTCATGATCATGGTCATGGTCATGGTCATGATCATGGTCATGGTCATGGTCATGGTCATGGTCATGGTCTTGGTCATGGTCATGGTCATGGTCATGGTCATGGTCATGGTCATGGTCATGGTCATGGTCATGGTCATGGTCGTCATGGTCATGGTCATGGTCATGGTCATGGTCATGGTCATGGTCTCGTCATGGTCATGGTCATGGTCATGGTCTCGTCATGGTCATGGTCATGGTCATGGTCATGGTCATGGTCATGGTCGTCATGGTCATGGTCATGGTCATGGTCATGGTCATGGTCATGGTCTCGTCATCGTCATGGTCATGGTCATGGTCATGGTCATGGTCATGGTCATGGTCATGGTTATGGTCATCATCGTCATCGTCATCGTCATGGTCATGGTCATGGTCATGGTCATGGTCATCGTCATCGTCATCGTCATCGTCATCGTCGTCATCGTCATTATCGTCATCATCGTCGTCAATGTCATCGTCATCGTCGTTGTCGTCGTCGTCGTCGTCGTCGTCATGTGCATTGTTATCGTCATCGTCATCATCATCATCATGATCATCGTCATCCTCATCCTCACCGTCATCGTCATCGTCATCGTCATGATCGTCGTCGTCGTGGTCATGATCATGGTCATGATCATGGTCATGGTCATGGTCATGGTCATGGTCATGGTCATGGTCTGGTCATGGTCATGGTCATGGTCATGGTCATGGTCATGGTCATGGTCATGGTCATGGTCATCATCGTCATCGTCATCGTCATCGTCATCGTCATGGTCATGGTCATGGTCATCGTCATCGTCATCGTCATCGTCATTGTCATCGTCGTCATCGTCATTATCGTCATCATTGTCGTCATTGTCATCGTCATCGTCGTTGTCGTCATCATCGTCATCGTCATCGTCATCGTCATGGTCATGGTCATGGTCATCGTCATCGTCATCGTCATCGTCGTCATTGTCATCGTCATCATCGTCGTCATTGTCATCGTCGTCGTCGTCATGTGCATTGTTATCGTCATCGTCATCATCATCATCATGATCATCGTCATCCTCATCCTCACCGTCATCGTCATCGTCATCGTCATGGTCGTCGTCGTCGTGGTCATGATCATGGTCATGGTCATGGTCATGATCATGGTCATGGTCATGGTCATGGTCATGGTCATGGTCATGGTCATGGTCATGGTCATGGTCATGGTCATGGTCATGGTCATGGTCATGGTCATGGTCATGGTCATGGTCATGGTCATGGTCGTCATGGTCATGGTCATGGTCATGGTCATGGTCATGGTCATGGTCATCATCGTCATCGTCATCGTCATCGTCATCGTCATGGTCATGGTCATGGTCATCGTCATCGTCATCGTCATCGTCATCGTCATCGTCGTCATCGTCATCATCGTCATCATCGACGTCATTGTCATCGTCATCGTCGTTGTCGTCGTCGTCGTCGTCGTCATGGTCATGGTCATGGTCATCGTCATCGTCATCGTCGTCATTGTCATCGTCATCATCGTCGTCATTGTCATCGTCGTCGTCGTCATGTGCATTGTTATCGTCATCGTCATCATCATCATCATGATCATCGTCATCCTCATCCTCACCGTCATCGTCATCGTCATCGTCATGATCGTCGTCGTCGTGGTCATGATCATGGTCATGATCATGGTCATGGTCATGGTCATGGTCATGGTCATGGTCTGGTCATGGTCATGGTCATGGTCATGGTCATGGTCATGGTCATGGTCATTGTTATCGTCATCGTCATCATCATCATCATGATCATCGTCATCCTCATCCTCACCGTCATCGTCATCGTCATCGTCATGATCGTCGTCGTCGTGGTCATGATCATGGTCATGATCATGGTCATGGTCATGGTCATGGTCATGGTCATGGTCTGGTCATGGTCATGGTCATGGTCATGGTCATGGTCATGGTCATGGTCATGGTCATGGTCATGGTCTGGTCATGGTCATGGTCATGGTCATGGTCATGGTCATGGTCATGGTCATGGTCATGGTCATGGTCATGGTCATCATCGTCATCGTCATCGTCATCGTCATCGTCATGGTCATGGTCATGGTCATGGTCATGGTCATGGTCATCGTCATCGTCATCGTCATCGTCATCGTCATCGTCATCGTCATCGTCATGGTCATCGTCATCGTCAGCGTCATCGTCATCGTCGTCATCGTCATTATCGTCATCATCGTCGTCATTGTCATCGTCATCGTCGTTGTCGTCGTCGTCGTCGTCATGTGCATTGTTATCGCCATCGTCATCATCATCATCATGATCATCGTCATCCTCATCCTCACCGTCATCGTCATCGTCATCGTCATGATCGTCGTCGTCGTGGTCATGATCATGGTCATGATCATGGTCATGGTCATGGTCATGGTCATGGTCATGGTCTCGTCATGGTCATGGTCATGGTCATGGTCATGGTCATGGTCATGGTCATGGTCATGGTTATGGTCATCATCGTCATGGTCATGGTCATGGTCATGGTCATGGTCATGGTCATGGTCATGGTCATCGTCATCGTCATCGTCATCGTCGTCATCGTCATTATCGTCATCATCGTCGTCAATGTCATCGTCATCGTCGTTGTCGTCGTCGTCGTCGTCGTCGTCATGTGCATTGTTATCGTCATCGTCATCATCATCATCATGATCATCGTCATCCTCATCCTCACCGTCATCGTCATCGTCATCGTCATGATCGTCGTCGTCGTGGTCATGATCATGGTCATGATCATGGTCATGGTCATGGTCATGGTCATGGTCATGGTCATGGTCTGGTCATGGTCATGGTCATGGTCATGGTCATGGTCATGGTCATGGTCATGGTCATGGTCATCATCATCATCGTCATCGTCATCGTCATCGTCATGGTCATGGTCATGGTCATCGTCATCGTCATCGTCATCGTCATCGTCATCGTCGTCATCGTCATTATCGTCATCATCGTCGTCATTGTCATCGTCATCGTCGTTGTCGTCATCATCGTCATCGTCATCGTCATTGTCATCGTCATGGTCATGGTCATCGTCATCGTCATCGTCATCGTCGTCATTGTCATCGTCATCATCGTCGTCATTGTCATCGTCGTCGTCGTCATGTGCATTGTTATCGTCATCGTCATCATCATCATCATGATCATCGTCATCCTCATCCTCACCGTCATCGTCATCGTCATCGTCATGGTCGTCGTCGTCGTGGTCATGATCATGGTCATGGTCATGGTCATGATCATGGTCATGGTCATGGTCATGGTCATGGTCATGGTCATGGTCATGGTCATGGTCATGGTCATGGTCATGGTCATGGTCATGGTCATGGTCATGGTCATGGTCATGGACATGGTCATGGTCATGGTCGTCATGGTCATGGTCATGGTCATGGTCATGGTCATGGTCTGGTCATGGTCATGGTCATGGTCATGGTCATGGTCATGGTCATGGTCATGGTCATCATCGTCATCGTCATCGTCATCGTCATCGTCATCGTCATCGTCGTCATCGTCATTATCGTCATCATCGTCGTCATTGTCATCGTCATCGTCGTTGTCGTCGTCGTCATGTGCATTGTTATCGTCATCGTCATCATCATCATCATGATCATCGTCATCCTCATCCTCACCGTCATCGTCATCGTCATCGTCATGATCGTCGTCGTCGTGGTCATGATCATGGTCATGATCATGGTCATGGTCATGGTCATGGTCATGGTCATGGTCTCGTCATGGTCATGGTCATGGTCATGGTCATGGTCATGGTCATGGTCATGGTCATGGTCATGGTCATCATCGTCATCGTCATCGTCATGATCATGGTCATGGTCATGGTCATGGTCATCGTCATCGTCATCGTCATCGTCATCGTCGTCATCGTCATTATCGTCATCATCGTCGTCAATGTCATCGTCATCGTCGTTGTCGTCGTCGTCGTCGTCGTCGTCATGTGCATTGTTATCGTCATCGTCATCATCATCATCATGATCATCGTCATCCTCATCCTCACCGTCATGGTCATGGTCATGGTCATGGTCATGGTCATGGTCATGGTCATGGTCATGGTCATGGTCATGGTCATGGTCATGGTCATGGTCATGGTCATGGCATGGTCATGGTCTTGGTCATGGTCATGGTCATGGTCATGGTCATGGTCATGGTCATGGTCATGGTCATGGTCATGGTCATGGTCATGGTCATCATCGTCATCGTCATCGTCATCGTCATCGTCATGGTCATGGTCATGGTCATCGTCATCGTCATCGTCGTCATTTTCATCGTCATCATCGTCGTCATTGTCATCGTCGTCGTCGTCATGTGCATTGTTATCGTCATCGTCATCATCATCATCATGATCATCGTCATCCTCATCCTCACCGTCATCGTCATCGTCATCGTCATGGTCGTCGTCGTCGTGGTCATGATCATGGTCATGGTCATGGTCATGATCATGGTCATGGTCATGGTCATGGTCATGGTCATGGTCTTGGTCATGGTCATGGTCATGGTCATGGTCATGGTCATGGTCATGGTCATGGTCATGGTCATGGTCATGGTCGTCATGGTCATGGTCATGGTCATGGTCATGGTCATGGTCATGGTCTCGTCATGGTCATGGTCATGGTCATGGTCATGGTCATGGTCATGGTCATGGTCATGGTCATGGTCATGGTCATGGTCATGGTCATGGTCGTCATGGTCATGGTCATGGTCATGGTCATGGTCATGGTCATGGTCTCGTCATCGTCATGGTCATGGTCATGGTCATGGTCATGGTCATGGTCATGGTCATGGTTATGGTCATCATCGTCATCGTCATCGTCATGGTCATGGTCATGGTCATGGTCATCGTCATCGTCATCGTCATCGTCATCGTCGTCATCGTCATCGTCATTATCGTCATCATCGTCGTCAATGTCATCGTCATCGTCGTTGTCGTCGTCGTCGTCGTCGTCGTCATGTGCATTGTTATCGTCATCGTCATCATCATCATCATGATCATCGTCATCCTCATCCTCACCGTCATCGTCATCGTCATCGTCATGATCGTCGTCGTCGTGGTCATGATCATGGTCATGATCATGGTCATGGTCATGGTCATGGTCATGGTCATGGTCATGGTCTGGTCATGGTCATGGTCATGGTCATGGTCATGGTCATGGTCATGGTCATGGTCATGGTCATCATCATCATCGTCATCGTCATCGTCATCGTCATGGTCATGGTCATGGTCATCGTCATCGTCATCGTCATCGTCATCGTCATCGTCGTCATCGTCATTATCGTCATCATCGTCGTCATTGTCATCGTCATCGTCGTTGTCGTCATCATCGTCATCGTCATCGTCATTGTCATCGTCATGGTCATGGTCATCGTCATCGTCATCGTCATCGTCGTCATTGTCATCGTCATCATCGTCGTCATTGTCATCGTCGTCGTCGTCATGTGCATTGTTATCGTCATCGTCATCATCATCATCATGATCATCCTCACCGTCATCGTCATCGTCATCGTCATGGTCGTCGTCGTCGTGGTCATGATCATGGTCATGGTCATGGTCATGATCATGGTCATGGTCATGGTCATGGTCATGGTCATGGTCTTGGTCATGGTCATGGTCATGGTCATGGTCATGGTCATGGTCATGGTCATGGTCATGGTCATGGTCATGGTCGTCATGGTCATGGTCATGGTCATGGTCATGGTCATGGTCATGGTCTCGTCATGGTCATGGTCATGGTCATGGTCATGGTCATGGTCATGGTCATGGTCATGGTCATGGTCATGGTCATGGTCATGGTCATGGTCGTCATGGTCATGGTCATGGTCATGGTCATGGTCATGGTCATGGTCTCGTCATCGTCATGGTCATGGTCATGGTCATGGTCATGGTCATGGTCATGGTCATGGTTATGGTCATCATCGTCATCGTCATCGTCATGGTCATGGTCATGGTCATGGTCATGGTCATCGTCATCGTCATCGTCATCGTCATCGTCGTCATCGTCATCGTCATTATCGTCATCATCGTCGTCAATGTCATCGTCATCGTCGTTGTCGTCGTCGTCGTCGTCGTCGTCATGTGCATTGTTATCGTCATCGTCATCATCATCATCATGATCATCGTCATCCTCATCCTCACCGTCATCGTCATCGTCATCGTCATGATCGTCGTCGTCGTGGTCATGATCATGGTCATGATCATGGTCATGGTCATGGTCATGGTCATGGTCATGGTCATGGTCTGGTCATGGTCATGGTCATGGTCATGGTCATGGTCATGGTCATGGTCATGGTCATGGTCATCATCATCATCGTCATCGTCATCGTCATCGTCATGGTCATGGTCATGGTCATCGTCATCGTCATCGTCATCGTCATCGTCATCGTCGTCATCGTCATTATCGTCATCATCGTCGTCATTGTCATCGTCATCGTCGTTGTCGTCATCATCGTCATCGTCATCGTCATTGTCATCGTCATGGTCATGGTCATCGTCATCGTCATCGTCATCGTCGTCATTGTCATCGTCATCATCGTCGTCATTGTCATCGTCGTCGTCGTCATGTGCATTGTTATCGTCATCGTCATCATCATCATCATGATCATCGTCATCCTCATCCTCACCGTCATCGTCATCGTCATCGTCATGGTCGTCGTCGTCGTGGTCATGATCATGGTCATGGTCATGGTCATGATCATGGTCATGGTCATGGTCATGGTCATGGTCATGGTCATGGTCATGGTCATGGTCATGGTCATGGTCATGGTCATGGTCATGGTCATGGTCATGGTCATGGTCATGGTCATGGTCATGGTCGTCATGGTCATGGTCATGGTCATGGTCATGGTCATGGTCTGGTCATGGTCATGGTCATGGTCATGGTCATGGTCATGGTCATGGTCATGGTCATCATCGTCATCGTCATCGTCATCGTCATCGTCATCGTCATCGTCGTCATCGTCATTATCGTCATCATCGTCGTCATTGTCATCGTCATCGTCGTTGTCGTCGTCGTCATGTGCATTGTTATCGTCATCGTCATCATCATCATCATGATCATCGTCATCCTCATCCTCACCGTCATCGTCATCGTCATCGTCATGATCGTCGTCGTCGTGGTCATGATCATGGTCATGATCATGGTCATGGTCATGGTCATGGTCATGGTCATGGTCTCGTCATGGTCATGGTCATGGTCATGGTCATGGTCATGGTCATGGTCATGGTCATGGTCATGGTCATCATCGTCATCGTCATCGTCATGATCATGGTCATGGTCATGGTCATCGTCATCGTCATCGTCATCGTCATCGTCATCGTCGTCATCGTCATTATCGTCATCATCGTCGTCATTGTCATCGTCATCGTCGTTGTCGTCGTCGTCGTCGTCGTCGTCATGTGCATTGTTATCGTCATCGTCATCATCATCATCATGATCATCGTCATCCTCATCCTCACCGTCATGGTCATGGTCATGGTCATGGTCATGGTCATGGTCATGGTCATGGTCATGGTCATGGTCATGGTCATGGTCATGGTCATGGTCATGGTCATGGCATGGTCATGGTCTTGGTCATGGTCATGGTCATGGTCATGGTCATGGTCATGGTCATGGTCATGGTCATGGTCATGGTCATGGTCATGGTCATCATCGTCATCGTCATCGTCATCGTCATCGTCATGGTCATGGTCATGGTCATCGTCATCGTCATCGTCGTCATTTTCATCGTCATCATCGTCGTCATTGTCATCGTCGTCGTCGTCATGTGCATTGTTATCGTCATCGTCATCATCATCATCATGATCATCGTCATCCTCATCCTCACCGTCATCGTCATCGTCATCGTCATGGTCGTCGTCGTCGTGGTCATGATCATGGTCATGGTCATGGTCATGATCATGGTCATGGTCATGGTCATGGTCATGGTCATGGTCTTGGTCATGGTCATGGTCATGGTCATGGTCATGGTCATGGTCATGGTCATGGTCATGGTCATGGTCATGGTCGTCATGGTCATGGTCATGGTCATGGTCATGGTCATGGTCATGGTCTCGTCATGGTCATGGTCATGGTCATGGTCATGGTCATGGTCATGGTCATGGTCATGGTCATGGTCATGGTCATGGTCGTCATGGTCATGGTCATGGTCATGGTCATGGTCATGGTCATGGTCTCGTCATCGTCATGGTCATGGTCATGGTCATGGTCATGGTCATGGTCATGGTCATGGTTATGGTCATCATCGTCATCGTCATCGTCATGGTCATGGTCATGGTCATGGTCATGGTCATCGTCATCGTCATCGTCATCGTCATCGTCGTCATCGTCATTATCGTCATCATCGTCGTCAATGTCATCGTCATCGTCGTTGTCGTCGTCGTCGTCGTCGTCGTCATGTGCATTGTTATCGTCATCGTCATCATCATCATCATGATCATCGTCATCCTCATCCTCACCGTCATCGTCATCGTCATCGTCATGATCGTCGTCGTCGTGGTCATGATCATGGTCATGATCATGGTCATGGTCATGGTCATGGTCATGGTCATGGTCATGGTCTGGTCATGGTCATGGTCATGGTCATGGTCATGGTCATGGTCATGGTCATGGTCATGGTCATCATCGTCATCGTCATCGTCATCGTCATCGTCATGGTCATGGTCATGGTCATCGTCATCGTCATCGTCATCGTCATTGTCATCGTCGTCATCGTCATTATCGTCATCATTGTCGTCATTGTCATCGTCATCGTCGTTGTCGTCATCATCGTCATCGTCATCGTCATCGTCATGGTCATGGTCATGGTCATCGTCATCGTCATCGTCATCGTCGTCATTGTCATCGTCATCATCGTCGTCATTGTCATCGTCGTCGTCGTCATGTGCATTGTTATCGTCATCGTCATCATCATCATCATGATCATCGTCATCCTCATCCTCACCGTCATCGTCATCGTCATCGTCATGGTCGTCGTCGTCGTGGTCATGATCATGGTCATGGTCATGGTCATGATCATGGTCATGGTCATGGTCATGGTCATGGTCATGGTCATGGTCATGGTCATGGTCATGGTCATGGTCATGGTCATGGTCATGGTCATGGTCATGGTCATGGTCGTCATGGTCATGGTCATGGTCATGGTCATGGTCATGGTCATGGTCTGGTCATGGTCATGGTCATGGTCATGGTCATGGTCATGGTCATGGTCATGGTCATCATCGTCATCGTCATCGTCATCGTCATCGTCATCGTCATCGTCGTCATCGTCATTATCGTCATCATCGTCGTCATTGTCATCGTCATCGTCGTTGTCGTCGTCGTCGTCGTCATGTGCATTGTTATCGTCATCGTCATCATCATCATCATGATCATCGTCATCCTCATCCTCACCGTCATCGTCATCGTCATCGTCATGATCGTCGTCGTCGTGGTCATGATCATGGTCATGATCATGGTCATGGTCATGGTCATGGTCATGGTCATGGTCTCGTCATGGTCATGGTCATGGTCATGGTCATGGTCATGGTCATGGTCATGGTCATGGTCATCATCGTCATCGTCATCGTCATGATCATGGTCATGGTCATGGTCATGGTCATCGTCATCGTCATCGTCATCGTCATCGTCGTCATCGTCATTATCGTCATCATCGTCGTCAATGTCATCGTCATCGTCGTCGTCGTCGTCGTCGTCGTCATGTGCATTGTTATCGTCATCGTCATCATCATCATCATGATCATCGTCATCCTCATCCTCACCGTCATGGTCATGGTCATGGTCATGGTCATGGTCATGGTCATGGTCATGGTCATGGTCATGGTCATGGTCATGGTCATGGTCATGGTCATGGTCATGGTCTTGGTCATGGTCATGGTCATGGTCATGGTCATGGTCATGGTCATGGTCATGGTCATGGTCATGGTCATGGTCATGGTCATCATCGTCATCGTCATCGTCATCGTCATCGTCATGGTCATGGTCATGGTCATCGTCATCGTCATCGTCGTCATTGTCATCGTCATCATCGTCGTCATTGTCATCGTCGTCGTCGTCATGTGCATTGTTATCGTCATCGTCATCATCATCATCATGATCATCGTCATCCTCATCCTCACCGTCATCGTCATCGTCATCGTCATGGTCGTCGTCGTCGTGGTCATGATCATGGTCATGGTCATGGTCATGATCATGGTCATGGTCATGGTCATGGTCATGGTCATGGTCTTGGTCATGGTCATGGTCATGGTCATGGTCATGGTCATGGTCATGGTCATGGTCATGGTCATGGTCATGGTCATGGTCGTCATGGTCATGGTCATGGTCATGGTCATGGTCATGGTCATGGTCATCATCGTCATCGTCATCGTCATCGTCATCGTCATGGTCATGGTCATGGTCATCGTCATCGTCATCGTCATCGTCATCGTCATCGTCGTCATCGTCATTATCGTCATCATCGACGTCATTGTCATCGTCATCGTCGTTGTCGTCGTCGTCGTCGTCGTCATGGTCATGGTCATGGTCATCGTCATCGTCATCGTCGTCATTGTCATCGTCATCATCGTCGTCATTGTCATCGTCGTCGTCGTCATGTGCATTGTTATCGTCATCGTCATCATCATCATCATGATCATCGTCATCCTCATCCTCACCGTCATCGTCATCGTCATCGTCATGATCGTCGTCGTCGTGGTCATGATCATGGTCATGATCATGGTCATGGTCATGGTCATGGTCATGGTCATGGTCTGGTCATGGTCATGGTCATGGTCATGGTCATGGTCATGGTCATGGTCATTGTTATCGTCATCGTCATCATCATCATCATGATCATCGTCATCCTCATCCTCACCGTCATCGTCATCGTCATCGTCATGATCGTCGTCGTCGTGGTCATGATCATGGTCATGATCATGGTCATGGTCATGGTCATGGTCATGGTCATGGTCTGGTCATGGTCATGGTCATGGTCATGGTCATGGTCATGGTCATGGTCATGGTCTTGGTCATGGTCATGGTCTGGTCATGGTCATGGTCATGGTCATGGTCATGGTCATGGTCATGGTCATGGTCATGGTCATGGTCATGGTCATCATCGTCATCGTCATCGTCATCGTCATCGTCATGGTCATGGTCATGGTCATGGTCATGGTCATGGTCATCGTCATCGTCATCGTCATCGTCATCGTCATCGTCATCGTCATGGTCATGGTCATCGTCATCGTCAGCGTCATCGTCATCGTCGTCATCGTCATTATCGTCATCATCGTCGTCATTGTCATCGTCATCGTCGTTGTCGTCGTCGTCGTCGTCATGTGCATTGTTATCGCCATCGTCATCATCATCATCATGATCATCGTCATCCTCATCCTCACCGTCATCGTCATCGTCATCGTCATGATCGTCGTCGTCGTGGTCATGATCATGGTCATGATCATGGTCATGGTCATGGTCATGGTCATGGTCATGGTCTCGTCATGGTCATGGTCATGGTCATGGTCATGGTCATGGTCATGGTCATGGTCATGGTTATGGTCATCATCGTCATCGTCATCGTCATGGTCATGGTCATGGTCATGGTCATGGTCATGGTCATCGTCATCGTCATCGTCATCGTCGTCATCGTCATTATCGTCATCATCGTCGTCAATGTCATCGTCATCGTCGTTGTCGTCGTCGTCGTCGTCGTCGTCATGTGCATTGTTATCGTCATCGTCATCATCATCATCATGATCATCGTCATCCTCATCCTCACCGTCATCGTCATCGTCATCGTCATGATCGTCGTCGTCGTGGTCATGATCATGGTCATGATCATGGTCATGGTCATGGTCATGGTCATGGTCATGGTCATGGTCTGGTCATGGTCATGGTCATGGTCATGGTCATGGTCATGGTCATGGTCATGGTCATGGTCATCATCATCATCGTCATCGTCATCGTCATCGTCATGGTCATGGTCATGGTCATCGTCATCGTCATCGTCATCGTCATCGTCATCGTCGTCATCGTCATTATCGTCATCATCGTCGTCATTGTCATCGTCATCGTCGTTGTCGTCATCATCGTCATCGTCATCGTCATTGTCATCGTCATGGTCATGGTCATCGTCATCGTCATCGTCATCGTCGTCATTGTCATCGTCATCATCGTCGTCATTGTCATCGTCGTCGTCGTCATGTGCATTGTTATCGTCATCGTCATCATCATCATCATGATCATCGTCATCCTCATCCTCACCGTCATCGTCATCGTCATCGTCATGGTCGTCGTCGTCGTGGTCATGATCATGGTCATGGTCATGGTCATGATCATGGTCATGGTCATGGTCATGGTCATGGTCATGGTCATGGTCATGGTCATGGTCATGGTCATGGTCATGGTCATGGTCATGGTCATGGTCATGGTCATGGTCATGGTCATGGTCATGGTCATGGTCGTCATGGTCATGGTCATGGTCATGGTCATGGTCATGGTCTGGTCATGGTCATGGTCATGGTCATGGTCATGGTCATGGTCATGGTCATGGTCATGGTCATGGTCATCATCGTCATCGTCATCGTCATCGTCATCGTCATCGTCATCGTCGTCATCGTCATTATCGTCATCATCGTCGTCATTGTCATCGTCATCGTCGTTGTCGTCGTCGTCATGTGCATTGTTATCGTCATCGTCATCATCATCATCATGATCATCGTCATCCTCATCCTCACCGTCATCGTCATCGTCATCGTCATGATCGTCGTCGTCGTGGTCATGATCATGGTCATGATCATGGTCATGGTCATGGTCATGGTCATGGTCATGGTCTCGTCATGGTCATGGTCATGGTCATGGTCATGGTCATGGTCATGGTCATGGTCATGGTCATGGTCATCATCGTCATCGTCATCGTCATGATCATGGTCATGGTCATGGTCATGGTCATCGTCATCGTCATCGTCATCGTCATCGTCGTCATCGTCATTATCGTCATCATCGTCGTCAATGTCATCGTCATCGTCGTTGTCGTCGTCGTCGTCGTCGTCGTCATGTGCATTGTTATCGTCATCGTCATCATCATCATCATGATCATCGTCATCCTCATCCTCACCGTCATGGTCATGGTCATGGTCATGGTCATGGTCATGGTCATGGTCATGGTCATGGTCATGGTCATGGTCATGGTCATGGTCATGGTCATGGTCATGGTCATGGTCATGGCATGGTCATGGTCTTGGTCATGGTCATGGTCATGGTCATGGTCATGGTCATGGTCATGGTCATGGTCATGGTCATGGTCATGGTCATGGTCATCATCGTCATCGTCATCGTCATCGTCATCGTCATGGTCATGGTCATGGTCATCGTCATCGTCATCGTCGTCATTTTCATCGTCATCATCGTCGTCATTGTCATCGTCGTCGTCGTCATGTGCATTGTTATCGTCATCGTCATCATCATCATCATGATCATCGTCATCCTCATCCTCACCGTCATCGTCATCGTCATCGTCATGGTCGTCGTCGTCGTGGTCATGATCATGGTCATGGTCATGGTCATGATCATGGTCATGGTCATGGTCATGGTCATGGTCATGGTCTTGGTCATGGTCATGGTCATGGTCATGGTCATGGTCATGGTCATGGTCATGGTCATGGTCATGGTCATGGTCGTCATGGTCATGGTCATGGTCATGGTCATGGTCATGGTCATGGTCTCGTCATGGTCATGGTCATGGTCATGGTCATGGTCATGGTCATGGTCATGGTCATGGTCATGGTCATGGTCATGGTCATGGTCATGGTCATGGTCATGGTCATGGTCATGGTCATGGTCATGGTCATGGTCTGGTCATGGTCATGGTCATGGTCATGGTCATGGTCATGGTCATGGTCATGGTCATCATCGTCATCGTCATCGTCATCGTCATCGTCATTGTCATCGTCGTCATCGTCATTATCGTCATCATCGTCGTCATTGTCATCGTCATCGTCGTTGTCGTCGTCGTCGTCGTCATGTGCATTGTTATCGTCATCGTCATCATCATCATCATGATCATCGTCATCCTCATCCTCACCGTCATCGTCATCGTCATCGTCATGATCGTCGTCGTCGTGGTCATGATCATGGTCATGATCATGGTCATGGTCATGGTCATGGTCATGGTCATGGTCTCGTCATGGTCATGGTCATGGTCATGGTCATGGTCATGGTCATGGTCATGGTCATGGTCATCATCGTCATCGTCATCGTCATGATCATGGTCATGGTCATGGTCATGGTCATCGTCATCGTCATCGTCATCGTCATCGTCGTCATCGTCATTATCGTCATCATCGTCGTCAATTTCATCGTCATCGTCGTTGTCGTCGTCGTCGTCGTCGTCGTCATGTGCATTGTTATCGTCATCGTCATCATCATCATCATGATCATCGTCATCCTCATCCTCACCGTCATGGTCATGGTCATGGTCATGGTCATGGTCATGGTCATGGTCATGGTCATGGTCATGGTCATGGTCATGGTCATGGTCATGGTCATGGTCATGGTCATGGTCATGGTCTTGGTCATGGTCATGGTCATGGTCATGGTCATGGTCATGGTCATGGTCATGGTCATGGTCATGGTCATGGTCATGGTCATCATCGTCATCGTCATCGTCATCGTCATCGTCATGGTCATGGTCATGGTCATCGTCATCGTCATCGTCGTCATTGTCATCGTCATCATCGTCGTCATTGTCATCGTCGTCGTCGTCATGTGCATTGTTATCGTCATCGTCATCATCATCATCATGATCATCGTCATCCTCATCCTCACCGTCATCGTCATCGTCATCGTCATGGTCGTCGTCGTCGTGGTCATGATCATGGTCATGGTCATGGTCATGATCATGGTCATGGTCATGGTCATGGTCATGGTCATGGTCTTGGTCATGGTCATGGTCATGGTCATGGTCATGGTCATGGTCATGGTCATGGTCATGGTCATGGTCATGGTCATGGTCATGGTCATGGTCGTCATGGTCATGGTCATGGTCATGGTCATGGTCATGGTCATGGTCATGGTCTCGTCATGGTCATGGTCATGGTCATGGTCATGGTCATGGTCATGGTCATGGTCATGGTCATGGTCATGGTCATGGTCATGGTCATGGTCATCATCGTCATGGTCATGGTCATGGTCATGGTCATGGTCATGGTCATGGTCATGGTCATGGTCATGGTCATGGTCATGGTCATGGTCATGGTCATGGTCATGGTCATGGTCATGGTCATGGTCATGGTCATGGTCATGGTCATGGTCATGGTCATGGTCATGGTCATGGTCCATGGTCATGGTCATGGTCATGGTCATGGTCATGGTCATCGTCATCGTCGTCATCGTCATTATCGTCATCATCGTCGTCATTGTCATCGTCATCGTCGTTGTCGTCGTCGTCGTCGTCGTTGTCATGTGCATTGTTATCGTCATCGTCATCGTCATCATCATCATCATCATCATCATCGACATCGTCATCGTCATCGTCATCCTCATCCTCACGGTCACGGTCACGGTCACGGTCACGGTCACGGTCACGGTCACGGTCACGGTCACGGTCACGGTCACGGTCACGGTCACGGTCACGGTCACGGTCACGGTCACGGTCACGGTCATCGTCATCGTCATGATCGTCGTCGTCGTGATCATGATCATGGTCATGATCATTGTCATGATCATGGTCATGGTCATGGTCATGGTCATGGTCATGGTCTGGTCATGGTCATGGTCATGGTCATGGTCATGGTCATGGTCATGGTCATGGTCATGGTCATGGTCATGGTCATGGTCATGGTCATGGTCATGGTCATGGTCATGGTCTTGGTCATGGTCATGGTCATGGTCATGGTCATGGTCATGGTCATGGTCATGGTCATGGTCATGGTCATGGTCATGGTCATCATCGTCATCGTCATCGTCATCGTCATCGTCATGGTCATGGTCATGGTCATCGTCATCGTCATCGTCATCGTCATCGTCATCGTTGTCATCGTCATTATCGTCATCATCGTCGTCATTGTCATCGTCATCGTCGTTGTCGTCGTCGTCGTCGTCGTCGTCATGTGCATTGTTATCGTCATCGTCATCATCATCATCATGATCATCGTCATCCTCATCCTCACCGTCATCGTCATCGTCATCGTCATGATCGTCGTCGTCGTGGTCATGATCATGGTCATGATCATGGTCATGGTCATGGTCATGGTCATGGTCATGGTCATGGTCTGGTCATGGTCATGGTCATGGTCATGGTCATGGTCATGGTCATGGTCATGGTCATGGTCATCATCGTCATCGTCATCGTCATCGTCATTGTCATGGTCATGGTCATGGTCATCGTCATCGTCATCGTCATCGTCATCGTCATCGTCGTCATCGTCATTATCGTCATCATCGTCGTCATTGTCATCGTCATCGTCGTTGTCGTCATCATCGTCATCGTCATCGTCATCGTCATCGTCATGGTCATGGTCATCGTCATCGTCATCGTCATCGTCGTCATTGTCATCGTCATCATCGTCGTCATTGTCATCGTCGTCGTCGTCATGTGCATTGTTATCGTCATCGTCATCATCATCATCATGATCATCGTCATCCTCATCCTCACCGTCATCGTCATCGTCATCGTCATGGTCGTCGTCGTCGTGGTCATGATCATGGTCATGGTCATGGTCATGATCATGGTCATGGTCATGGTCATGGTCATGGTCATGGTCATGGTCATGGTCATGGTCATGGTCATGGTCATGGTCATGGTCATGGTCATGGTCATGGTCATGGTCATGGTCATGGTCATGGTCATGGTCATGGTCATGGTCATGGTCATGGTCATGGTCGTCATGGTCATGGTCATGGTCATGGTCATGGTCATGGTCATGGTCTGGTCATGGTCATGGTCATGGTCATGGTCATGGTCATGGTCATGGTCATGGTCATGGTCATCATCGTCATCGTCATCGTCATCGTCATCGTCATCGTCATCGTCGTCATCGTCATTATCGTCATCATCGTCGTCATTGTCATCGTCATCGTCGTTGTCGTCGTCGTCGTCGTCATGTGCATTGTTATCGTCATCGTCATCATCATCATCATGATCATCGTCATCCTCATCCTCACCGTCATCGTCATCGTCATCGTCATGATCGTCGTCGTCGTGGTCATGATCATGGTCATGGTCATGGTCATGGTCATGGTCATGGTCATGGTCATGGTCATGGTCTCGTCATGGTCATGGTCATGGTCATGGTCATGGTCATGGTCATGGTCATGGTCATGGTCATGGTCATGGTCATGGTCATGGTCATCATCGTCATGGTCATGGTCATGGTCATGGTCATGGTCATGGTCATGGTCATGGTCATGGTCATCGTCATCGTCATGGTCATGGTCATGGTCATGGTCATGGTCATGGTCATGGTCATGGTCATGGTCCATGGTCATGGTCATGGTCATGGTCATGGTCATGGTCATCGTCATCGTCGTCATCGTCATTATCGTCATCATCGTCGTCATTGTCATCGTCATCGTCGTTGTCGTCGTCGTCGTCGTCGTTGTCATGTGCATTGTTATCGTCATCGTCATCGTCATCATCATCATCATCATCATCATCGACATCGTCATCGTCATCGTCATCCTCATCCTCACGGTCACGGTCACGGTCACGGTCACGGTCATCGTCATCGTCATGATCGTCGTCGTCGTGGTCATGATCATGGTCATGATCATTGTCATGATCATGGTCATGGTCATGGTCATGGTCATGGTCATGGTCTGGTCATGGTCATGGTCATGGTCATGGTCATGGTCATGGTCATGGTCATGGTCATGGTCATGGTCATGGTCATGGTCATGGTCATGGTCCTGGTCATGGTCATGGTCTTGGTCATGGTCATGGTCACGGTCATGGTCATGGTCATGGTCATGGTCATGGTCATGGTCATGGTCATGGTCATGGTCATGGTCATGGTCATCGTCATCGTCGTCATCGTCATTATCGTCATCATCGTCGTCATTGTCATCGTCATCGTCGTTGTCGTCGTCGTCGTCGTCGTTGTCATGTGCATTGTTATCGTCATCGTCATCGTCATCATCATCATCAACATCATCATCGACATCGTCATCGTCATCGTCATCCTCATCCTCACGGTCACGGTCACGGTCACGGTCACGGTCATCGTCATCGTCATGATCGTCGTCGTCGTGGTCATGATCATGGTCATGATCATTGTCATGATCATGGTCATGGTCATGGTCATGGTCATGGTCATGGTCTGGTCATGGTCATGGTCATGGTCATGGTCATGGTCATGGTCATGGTCATGGTCATGGTCATGGTCATGGTCATGGTCATGGTCATGGTCATGGTCATGGTCATGGTCTTGGTCATGGTCATGGTCATGGTCATGGTCATGGTCATGGTCATGGTCATGGTCATGGTCATGGTCATGGTCATGGTCATCATCGTCATCGTCATCGTCATCGTCATCGTCATGGTCATGGTCATGGTCATCGTCATCGTCATCGTCATCGTCATCGTCATCGTTGTCATCGTCATTATCGTCATCATCGTCGTCATTGTCATCGTCATCGTCGTTGTCGTCGTCGTCGTCGTCGTCGTCATGTGCATTGTTATCGTCATCGTCATCATCATCATCATGATCATCGTCATCCTCATCCTCACCGTCATCGTCATCGTCATCGTC
>NC_088322.1:4054930-4074930 GCF_910592395.1 Lineus longissimus | reverse complement strand
TTTTAAGACAGTCAATGTTACTGCTAATGAAACACTAATTAATGAGAACATCAACTTTCCAAGAATGTCTATTAAAGGATTATTATTACTATTTGTGTCTGACTATGTAGATGGAGCTAGAGATTCAGAGAAGTTTGAAAACCCTAACATAAGTAAAGTGCAGATCACAATAGAGGGTGTTGCCAATCAGGTGTTCCCAGAAAGAATGAGAATGATGGATCAATGGGAGGAGATCAAGAAACATTTTATGTCTGAAGATTTGAAGAAAACTCATGACTGTAACATGACCATGGAAAAATACTATGGCGATTCTAATCACTATGGTTTATGGTTGGACCTGAGAACTTCTGAGGATAATCGCCTTCACGGATCAGGAAAGAAGCTCCAGAACACAAAAGATGGTATTCAATTATCTATTACAAAGAAATCTGGAAAGGGACCATACAAAATGCACATATTCGTGGTTTCTGACGCCCAGGTAAACATCCAGAATTCTCAGATTGCTTCACTCCAGCACTGAGGTGCTGCAAGAACAAAAGTTCGCTCAAACACTGAATACTAGATAAATGAGTTTTACTAGCGATTTTCTAAGTAATTAAATGGATACACCAGGAAAGAAAGATATCATAAATACACTGTATCAAAGTTTACTGTTGGCATCAACAACAACTGGTTACTCTATGTTACTGAAAAGGTTCTTGAGAATCAATATTGGTCCCCCAAGTCAGGCCGACCTAGAGGAAATTCTTAAACTGGGAGGAACTGTAGCTATTAGTAATGGAACATTAGAGTACCTTTACGATCAAGGAATCCTACCCAGAAATATTATGAAGTAAGAATAATTTACTTATTTGATAAAAGCTAAATTTGAAAACGAAAATTTGCTTAAGTAAATGATTACTGTAATGAACATAGATTCAAGTGACTATCCAGATCAGAGTTCAAGTGATTTAACAGTCAATCTCAAGACTGAAATTCAGGATGCATGTAGCATCACTTTAACTTTTGCAGTAATACCTTGTACATTCTACAACATAAGTGCAGCCAGGGAGAATAACCGAATCAAAGTTAAGGGTTTTGATGTGGCAGAGATTACGCTACCAGATGGTCTCTATGACCTACAGAGCTTTTCAAAAGTATTTGCGGATAAGTTGAAAGAAAATAGTATGAGTAGAGGTGCTGTCAGATTTGACCTTGAAGAACCAACAGGTAAGGCCATCTTACACTTCCTAAAGAGAAAAAATGAGGCGCATTATCAGATCTATTTTATTGGTAAAAGTAATGAATTATTTGGCATGAAATCAGAATGGCCTTACCCTTTAGACAATAAAAGTAAGGATGATGTTGTAAGCGAGAAACCCATCAATTTTAGACCAATTAACAATTTTGTTTTTCACTGTGACATAATCGAATCTAATAGTGTATTAAGTAATGGTGAAGCATCTGATGTGCTAACCACAAGACCAATAAAGGAAGCTAATTTTGGGGATTTAATAGCATACACATTTGAGAAACCAATAGCAATTCCCTGTAAACCAAGATTCAATAAGCTGAATATTCGCTTAACTGATGAAAAAGGTGAAATCATCGATCTTAATGGTCATAATGTACAGTACCAATTGGTATTAACTCGAGCTATGCTCTCAGGGACACATCATTGAAATTAAAATTCATTGGAATTAAATGGCTGGCATTGGCATGTTATTTGGATCTGCAATAATCAATGGATTAGCATTCACTGGATCCGGTTACCTTTTTAAAAAACTAGACAAGAATGGCTATGAGACTGAAGTGAAAAGACATGATTTGGCTCAGGAGCAATTACAAAAAGCTTCAACCGAATGGGAGGAGCATAGGAAAAGTACCATTGACTTCGTTAATCTTGAATTAAAGAGAGAAAGAGACGCTTCTATTGATTTTAACAATACTGATTCAGCACTTACTGTTTACAATCATTTACATCCAGAAAGAACTATTGTACTACCTCAGCGACCACAATTAAGTGATTACTACCAACCTAGTGATGAAATGAAGAAATACGAGTACCTATGGATTATCCTAGGACTTAGTGGTTTAGGGTTAATAATTTATTATTTTACTAGGGTTAGAAAGACTAAGACAACTGATCGGACACAGTCCTGATGATCGGACACAGTCCTGAGAGCATAGCTCGATCAGAAGCGGGACTAAGATTTTTGATGTGAAAGAGTAAATCCAAATGGATGTTGTAGTCTAATGATCAGTTTTGATCCTTTTTTCATCTTAAGTTCTTCTATGTAGTACTGTCTTTTCTCCTTAGGAATAACACTGTTTTCTTCTAAGGCATCTTTCATGGCTGATTCATCCTTATTAAAAAATAATACTAAAATTCTTATGTTCTCTCTGTAGTCCTTAACAACTGAATTGTACTTCTGAACTAGTAACCAAACAGTGAGATTGTAGTGCCTGCCGGAAAAGGCAAGATTACATAACTCGGACACCTTCTTTTTTGTGTCTCTCAAATTAGCACAGTCATCAATGAGGAATAATGTGTTAGAACCAGCAAAGGTCAGAGTAGCAAACTGAAGCACAAGGTCCAAATTACTGGCCACAGCTTCGGGATTAACTATGTAGACGTTCTTGTCTTGGTAAATCCATTTCCTTTCATATGTCTTATTGTTGAAATATGTTGGACAGAAAATGACTATGTTCTGGAACTTGTGCCGATACTCCTTTTCTAAGAGGTCAAGGGCAAAATATGTCTTACCACAATTGGTAACACCAGAAATTAACATATTGTGTGGCTCGTAAATAAATACTTCACTCATTTAAATGAATGTAAAGGATGACACACAGCAGTATCTAAGGGATTTGTACTACAACCCCGAGAGTCCCGTGGCTTACAGTTCTTTGAGTAAAATCTGGAAACAGGTCAAGGAAGATATGACTTCGTCACGAGAGCAGAGCACAACTTCGTTGTTAGGGACAAAGTCCCGCTCAGGAAAACTTATTAAAAAAAAAGAAGTGAAAGAATTTCTAGAAACACTACCAACTCATCAACTACACAAACCGGCCATTAAGAAATTCACCTTCAGGAAGACAATGGTATCGTACATCGATCAACAGTGGCAAGCTGATCTGGTTGACATGCAAAAATTTGAGAAACAGAATAAGGGTTTCAGATTCATTTTAACAGTCATAGATCTATTTAGTCGTTTTTCTTGGGCTCTAGCAGTTAAGAGTAAGAGGGGAGAAGAAATCAGAGATGCATTTAAAGTGATATTTGAGGAAGCAAAACCAACGAAAATCCAGTTTGATGACGGTAAAGAATTTTACAACAAACACTTCAAGGAACTCTTAACAGAAAATGACATAGAATGGTTCTCCACAAAATCTGATAAGAAGGCAGCAGTAGTAGAGAGATTCAATAGAACCCTTAAAGAAAAAATGTGGCGTTATTTCACCGCTAAGGAGACTGACAAGTGGATTGACGTTCTGGATGACCTGGTCAGCGGCTACAATAACACATTTCACTCATCAATAGGTATGAAACCTGTAGACGCCAGAAAGATGGAAAACGAAGGAACAGTGTGGTACAATCTTTACGGTCTTCACCTCAAAGAGACATTTGGTGATCCAAAGTACAAAGTAGGTGACAGTGTAAGAATTTCAAAGTACAAGTCCATTTTCGGTAAAGGTTACATGCCCAACTACACTGAGGAGGTGTTCCAAATCAAACAGATCATATTTACTCACCCTATCGTCTACCAGCTTGAGGATTACCACAAAGAAGAAATTCAAGGATATTTCTATGAAGAGGAATTGAGCTATGTTCCTAATCCTGACCAGCTAGAGTACAAGGTCGAGAAAATCCTAAGGTACAAGACCAGTAAAGGCAAGAAATACGGATTAGTGAAGTGGAAGGGTTACAGTGATAAGTTCAATGAATGGTTACCAGTTTCTGATATCAAATCATTGAAATGAAATAAAGTCTCTAAAGTGACTTAAGTCACAAGAACAAGTTCGAAAAACGTAATTTAAAAAAAAAATGTCCTACTAAATAAAGAAAGAAATGGATGGAGCAATATTTGATAATCAAAATGGTATGATGAATCAAAATGATATGATGAATCATGATAATATGATGAATCAAAATATTCAGAAGTTTTTGTATTATTTGCATCAAAATAATATGTTAAATCAAAATCTGATAAATCAGATTATGTTAAATCAAAATATGATAAATCAGTTTATCTTAAATCAAAACATGGAAAATCAAAATATGATAAATCAGAATAATATGATGAATCAAAATATGGAAAATCAGAATAATATGATGAATCAAAACATGGAAAATCAACCTACAATTTATTGTGTTAAGTGCTGTGAAAAGAAACCTGAAATTAATTTTGAAAAGAACAGGCGTAATAAACTACTTGATTACTGTAAAGAATGTGGTTCAAGTAAAATCAAGGGATGTAATAAATGTTATGAAAATAAATTACTAAGTGATGGTGAATTTGGTAAAGACGGAAATAGAGGTAACTGCAGATCATGTTTTAATTCATATTACAAAAAGGATTACCTTGACCAAAATGGTAATAGAGACAGACACAAAATTAGAGTTGGTCTAAACCGCATTTCTAAGGGAGAGTGTAACGGTAATTCATCATTCAATCTAGGATGTACAGACAGTTTCTTCTCACAGTGGTTAAAGTACCAGAGGAGTCTATCTCCAATAGGACAAAGTCCCGAGAAAAGAGTTCGAATAGTAGAAGAAGAGTTGGATCATGTCTTACCAATCAAGGAATTCAAAGATAAACCTGAACTGTGCTTTGCTTGGTTTAACATTAGACCAATGGAAAAGACAGAAAACAGACAGAAGAGTGCTAAAGTAGACTACACACTATTTAAGGATCAATTGGATAGGTCAATGGATTTCATGGTAAAAATGAGAAGTGAAAACTGGTTTGTCTTTCGAGACCAGGATGTAATACCAAATTGGAAAATAGTGATATCACAGCATTTCGGGGATTATCTTCGTGATGAAAATATGATTCTGCTTGATAGATTATCGAATTTAAATAATAACATGAGAATGAACCAGAACATTAACATATGTAGTCAGACAGAAATCATAAACGAGATGATTAAGTTGAATAATAGACTTGAAAGAAATTTACTCTTTGCAGTGAATTGATTTTATTTTACTTAATTAAATGAATAGAACTTGGGGTTACACAAAACGACCACGTAATTGGAAAGAAAGATTAGAACGATTTCATAGAGAATTAGAGGCAGAAGTAGAGTCAAAGTTGGAGCCTGGTCCCGAAAAACCTTTAAAACCTGCTGGGCCTGCTGGGACAGAAAAACCTGTTGGGTCAGAAAAACCTGTTGGGTCAGAAAAACCTTTAAAATTTAATGTACTTCAAAAACCTGTAGTGTCTGTAGGATCAACACTAAACACTAGAAATGACAGAACAACTGATTCTAGTTATTCCCACTAATTAAATGGATGGAGACAATAAGGTTTATCCAGATTTAAGTAATTTAAACTCTGAAAGTCATTTGAACTATGAAAGGTCTGAAAAGCATACAGAAAGTAACACTCAGGCTTTCAGACTACAACAAATATGTGAGGTTAAGAGTTTCTTAGAAAGCGAGATTGAATTTAGAAGAAAGATATTTTCAAAGTACAAAAAAGCATTTAGCGTAATTACTGGCATTAGCCATTTCCTTAATTTAACTAGCGTAGCAGCCGGATCTGTTGGTGTTTCCGCTCTAGCTGGTGTCATCACGGCACCGATAGGCTTAGCTTTGGGTGGCGTAACAATAGGTAGTGCCATTATTTCATCAGCCTTAGGCTGGGAGAAAAAGAATATTCTTAAGAAAATTGAAAAGCATGAGAATATCAGAATGTTGGCAATTTCAAAACTGAACACAATCAATGATTTGGTTAGTAAAGCCTTAACCGATTCTCACATATCTACAGATGAGTTTACTTTGATTCTCAAGGAGAAGGAGAAATACATTTCGATGAAAAATGCCATTAGGAAAAAACAAAGGGAGGCAAGTTCAGCTGTTGATGTAGAGTCTTTAAAGAAGACTTTTTTAGAAGAAGGAAAAAAACTAGCACAGACAGAGATGCTAGAAAAACTAAAAGTTCAGTAAATCAAACAGGACCCGGACTACGTCCAGAGAACAAAGTTCGACTCGAGCTATGCTCTCAAGACGAAGTCGGACCCGGACTACGTCCTAATCCTAATGTGGTGTATCACTATCACTATTATCATGACTTCGGTGTTAGGGATGAATTTCACCAAGTAACACTACCATCAGCACCACCCTATTCATTAGTTTAATCGAGCTTTGCTCTCTGGACGTAGTCCTAATCGAGCTTTGCTCTCTGGACGTAGTCCTAATCGAGCTTTGCTCTCAAGACGTAGTCGTACTAGGACAAAGTCCAGAGAGCAAAGCTCGACTCAAGCGAAGTTTGAATCGCTGTAATCTATGTAGCCTTCATAATACATTCCAAATGGTAAGGTGCTTATTCCATCTTCAAGTATGAACCTCTTGTCATCAAAAGGACTGAGGCTTTTTTTGTCAACTTCTTCCAAATAGATTTGGTGTTTATCTGATCTTAAGTGTCTCATCTTGTGGTAAAATGACCTACTCTTTTCAAGACAATCAACATAGTCATCAAATGAGATATTTCTCCTTACTACATTCTTGGCAATACCCTTCAATTTCTTAGAATCGTAATCTTTTGTCGAGCCTTGCTCTCCAGACATAGTCTTGGTCCTGTAAGCGTACATCTTACTTCTCAGGGCAATGAATTCAGTCATCTCTACTCCTCCTAGCTCATCCTTAAAGTAGCCTGGTACCTTCTTCTTACTGGTATCATAGAGTGGATGATCTTTTGGATAATTACTGAAGTCAAAATAGTGTTTCAACTCCTTTAAGTCTTTAGTTAAGTCATCAGTATTAATGTTAAGTACAAAGGAATCTGTATCTAGATACAGCAGTTCAATATTTTTCTCACCAAAGTACGGTTGAAGAACTTCATAATAGAATTCATACATTAATAATTTAGACAATTCAAGTACTGAAGCTCCTATGTAGATTGGTTTGTTGAATTTCATTGATGTTTTCCTCATGCTAATAGCAGCATTATGTTCGTCAAATACGCATATCGATGAAAACCTGGGATTGGCCATTACATTCCTGGCTCTCTCCCCGTCCGATACAAATTCAATTTCAACCCTGTTCCTTACATTCTCACAAGTTTTTCCATAGAACGCATTGTTCATCAGTTTAAAATAGTCTTTCTCAAAATCAGTCTTAGAATCCATACGTCTTTTAGTGTTAAAATCAATGTATGGTGCTAACCACTTTGATTGTTTAAAGCTTATCACTGAATGAACCCTCTTAAGTACCATTCCGTGCTTTAGGTAAAATTGTAGCATTCTGTAATGCACTATGTAATTAGTTTTATCCTTTTGTGTTAGTATTAGTTTCTCTACATTTGATCTTTTATCATCGCCCAGTAACTCTCTCTGGTAAGGACTTAATTCATCATCTTCAATAAAGAGAGATTCGGGACAGAATGGAAAGTTCCTTGACTTAAATTTAATATTTCCTGGATACTCCAAATCAACCTCTAAAAAGTAGCCTACTTCACTATCACTTGGAATTGCCATAATCTGCTCTTTACTGATAACATTCATGTTAAGTCGAACCTTGTTCTCTGGACTTTGTCCTAGTCGAGCTTTGTCCTGAGAGCATAGCTCGAGTGGATCAATATCTATCATTTCAAAACTACCATAGGGTTGAGGTTCCATCATGGACCAGCCGTAGAGATTATTTGCGTCTACGTAGAGTAGTTTGTGGTGTTCATCTGCCTTGACATGTCTTGTTCCCATAACACCCGAAATTCCACCTCGTATTGCTTTCTCAAAAGTAAGTAAAATGTTGGTATCAGTCAGTAGTTCTAGGTTTATTCCTGTGTACTTCAAACCAGCTTGCCAGGTTAGGCCTGGTGCCGAGTAACAGTGACAGGGATCTATCTGAAAGTAGTTCAAATTGACATCCCTGAATTTCTCAAATAAATCAGCTAAAAGGATCACATCAGTTTTGAGGTAGAGGTCAATGAACTCACCGTGATTCCTGATCTTGAAATGATCCCATATTACCTTAGCCTCATCATAGGCAGAATCAGGTGCCATTTCATTTTTCAATTCGTCAAAAAACATAGACTTTCCTAGGTAAGTAACATTGTAGCTTTCATGTGATGTGTAAAAAGAGTAAGGTACTGAACCCTTCTTCCTCAATAGCTTAAAGTCAGTGGTATTTGGGAACAGCTGTCTGGTAATTTTAAAATCATCATCCAACATTGATTTGGTTATGTTGTCTAAACTGGACTGCAGGAATCTGTACGAGTCCAAAAACCTGAAGCAACCGAACTGAAATGAGATGTATTCCTCTGATGTTTTGGCAAGTATTTTCAGTTTCTTGTACTTCGGTAGCTTATTCATTAATTCTTTAATAAATAAGTGAGAATCGTAATTACTGAGATTGTGAAAAAACACTGGAACAAACATAGCTTTCTTTTCATTCAAATTACACGAGTTGTGAGCAGCACCTCGATATCTACCACAGTAGTGATCATGATCCTTGACCTTGTCATAACCCAAAGGTTGATTACAATAGTAACAATGTGTTTCTAATTGATATTTATTCCAGTCTTCATCTGTCATTGTTAGAGGAAAGTTACAGTTCAATAAATTAGAGAATTGTTCTTCCATCCTGATTTACCAATTACAGAACACATCTACAACATCAGCACCCCTGTGAGACACATACTGGCTACTGTAAAGGTGTGTGTAGTCTGAGTGAACATAAACACCAACAGCTGATGCATTTTGTTTAAAAAGTTTCTTTGAACTCGGTTCTTTCATCATAGGTGGCTCTACTGATACTACTGGTATGTTGCCTTCGGCAGAAGAACAAGGTTCGCTTATCGCTTCGAAATCAGCATAGATCACAAACGGAACTCTATTTTTGAATGAGTGTTTTTCAAATTTAATTTGTGACCATTTACTGTTAGGTGGAGGCAAAGTAATCTTACAGTAATCGTGTTCTCCACATTTCCTTTTATGTTTATCTAGTGTTGACTTCCTGTAAAAGTAATTCATGCATCTCCTGCAAAGATACACTCTATGAGCTAGTGTCCTGAAGAAAAGATTGATGTCTCTTATGTACATGAAATGGTCCTTGAAATACAACAGATCGATGACATCATCATCATCATAATTCTTGGACAGGTAGAGAGGTTCTAGTTTTGCCTCACAGGTGCTCTTAGCCCATTCGTTCTCTAACTTGAACACATTAATCTTGAGATTATTATCACTCTCTATCTTAGGGATATCCTTTTGAATACATACAGGAAATGATTTGATTTTGATATCGGTAGTGATATTGAATGTACTCTCGAGCTCTGCTCTCAGGACAAAGTCCGTCTCTGGATTTTCTTTCAGATATTTAGCGGCCAATAAAGACCAGAGAAAACATTTATTGTCATTTGATTCCACATTTATTACTGCTTTTGTTTTAAATGGTAATTTAGTGTAATGACCACCTTTACACCTCTTGTAAGAACAGATGGTCATGTTACAAGACTCTATTTTATTTAAAGTAAGTCCAGAACCTTGAAAGTACCTTTCCTCAATCTGTGTCTTAATGTAGTTTAACTGGTTGGTTATGGCATAAATTGCCTGGTTCCTTGAAATTATGCTTTCCATTGGAGACTGTATGGGGTGTGTTACACTTTCACCCTGACGATCAAACTGAGCAAATACTGATATGCTAATTTTGTGATGGTAATCATTGAGTTGAAATAATACCTCCTCTAATTTATCTCTGTATTCATACACTTGTTTAGCTTCTCTGTCAATCTTCAAACTAATGGTGACTACAGGCTTGCCAAATTGTTTTACTATTTCTATTCCACTCACTTTCTTTATGCCATCTAGCTCATTTTCCTCAAATGCAAGTTTCTTATCCATAGTTTTAGGGATCAGTGATTGGGCTCGGGGTTGAGCAATAGGGACATAATCCGGATTTAATTTACTTAAGTGACCTTTGGTTCTCCTGTGAATAGCCATATTATTGTAGGATATGTACTTGTCACATGTAGTGCAAAGTATTTTCTGATTCTTATCAGTCATTCTATTTATTAGATTAAAATTTATTAAATTCAATAAATATCTTGAATTAAATAGAAATGGACTTCATAATCAATGAACAAGAATGTAATGAAGCCAAATTTGAGTACTACTTAACAGACCAATTAGACATAAAATCCATTACTTTGAAATCGATAACCTTTTACAATTCATGGTGGACAGGTGATTTTCTACCAGAGGGAGTCAGGATTTTCTCATTTCTAGTCGAAATAACCAGAATTACAACACATGAGCCCTTAGATAAACAATTATGGTGTAGGACATTATTTGCTCCTGGACTTGAAACAGATACACTTGAAAAGGAAGTCATGAAAATTTGCGAACGGCATTTGGAAAATGATTCTACCACAACTAAAGACACCATTACTCAATACACATTTCCATACTCTCGACATTTTAGTTTAAGTGAGTTTTGTGAGGTATGGCAAAAATACATAAAAGAAATTGGAATAAGCCATGTGAAAATTTACTGTGATAACAATAATTACATAACCCTTGAACTTACAGAGGATAAAGAGTACCCTCTGAAAGTAGACAAGTTAGATAAAAATGAAAAAATCAAGATTGAGAGAAACACAGAAGGTTTTCAAATAAGCAAAACCATAAGAGAGGTGATAGAAAAACAGCTCACAGTGGTGAATGAGTGGTTTGGCTTTAAGCAAACTAAATTCACCAAGAAAGGAAAATACTACTCCACAAGACCACTCAACTTTTACAGGAAATATCTATTCCTGCAAGCTAATTTGGTTGACAAAGCTAATACCCTCTACAACAATAAACCATCTAACATTTTCTGCATCATACCTGTAGAAGATGGTGACCAAATAAAAATGCAGCGATACGAACCGAATTGTAAGAAAACGATAAATAAGTGTACTAATCACATAAAATTCGAAATCACTGATGAGAATGGTAAGCTAGTTAATTTCAGAGGAACAGAGGTTTCTTTAGAGTTAAGAATCGAGCTTTGCTCTCAAGACGAAGTCTGACTGAGACAAGGTCCAGAGAGCAAAGCTCGACCACCTGATGAGATCATTCCATTAAAGGAATAGTACATTTCTTCTCTTTAACTACAGGTTTAACAAGAGGGTTAATTGATCCCTTCATGACTGCTTCATTCGGACTACGTCCAGAGAACAAAGTTTGATTCAAGCCTGATCGCTGCTCTTTACTTACTTTTTTAGGAAGTTTCTTAAACATAATGAATGTTGCTAAAATAACGGCACCTAAACCTAGTACATAGACATAAGTATTACTACTAGATTCACGCAGTGATACATCAGTATTTTGAGATTGTGGTTCTTCTTCCTCTAATTCTTCTTCCTCCTTTTCCACAACTCTGTTTTTTGGTGAGGAGTCATGTACTTTAAATGTCGTCTTATCCTTTTTTATCCTCTTAAATTCCTTAGATCTTCTACCCAGTTCTCTAGACCATGCTAATTGTTTCTCTGATCGAGGTTTCTTAGACACTGAAACTTTAGTAGTATCAGTTACAGTTTCAAGTTCCATTTATCTTGGCCGAATTTAATTCGAACTATGTTCTCATAACCAGGTTAATTTAGTCTTCTTTATCATCACTACCTGTGATATCTAGACTTTCATCTATTGATTTGTCACATTCAGAGACAGTCATATTTGGTGTATTCATATTTGATGCAGTCATACTCGATTTATTCATAGATGATTCCTCATGACAATGACCTAAAGTAATAAGTGTTGTTGAGGCAAGTGCAGTTAATGGTCCCATTCTCAAACTCAACCATCCAAGCCATTTATCCAACTCGTTAGTTATCAAATAATCATTTCTAAGATCATGGTAAAGATTATCTTCATCATCTATTGGTAATAACCACCTTGATAATTTAGTGTAAGCTTTAATTACTGTCTTACCCAAAGAATCATTAAGTCTGGCAGCCATCTTTGTTTCATACATTCTATGGTGTTTTAAGATTTCTTTTTCAGTCATATTATCTAAGTCATTAAAAGTTATTTGTTTATTAAGGAAACCAGTTGCAACTAGAATCTCTAAGTCTTGTTTGGCTTTAAGGCCACTATCAGTCAAATAGTTCAAATTTTGTTGATTGCTAGTCGGACTTTGTCCTGAGAGCGTAGCTCGAGTTGAGCCTAGTTGGCAACTAGAATTGACTATTCCTTGACTGGGATTAACTATTCCTTGACTAGGATTAACAAAATTTGAACTATTCAACTGCTTGTTTGAAACTTGTTGATTTGTAGAGCAGTTCTGTTGAAAGTTAGTTCTGTTTTGTTGGTAACTACCAGTATTCTGTTGGTTAGAAGCCCCAACTCGAGCTAAGCTCTCAGGACTCATAACACCAATCTGTTTCATCTGTTGTTCAATCACTGCAGATGTCTGACTATTCATTTGCTGATTATTCATTTAAAATTATGGAAAAATGACTGTTAAGTGCAAAATGCTGTTTTCACAACTTTATTGCATCTTAACACTAGCTCGAGCTGTGCTCTCAGGACGAAGTCCGGCTCGAGCTGTGCTCTCAGGACGAAGTCCGGCTGGTGTAAACTTAATATTACTGATGCAGTTAATGTCTCGACCTGCACTGGCACTCAGTAAAACGTCAAACTGCTTGTCAATATCCTGGTCATATTCCTTCTCAACCTTGTAATTCTGGAAGAAAATACTTTGAGTGAAATCATACCATAATATCTCCAAATCATTTACTCGCTCCTTGTTGGTTAAAAAAGGTGTAAATATTACATAATCAATTTTCAGCGTTTTAAAGGCTTGGTGTAAAAATACCTTGTAGTTAATGGTGACCTTGACACCACAGTAATGCAGAAATCTAAGGAAAGCATAGTACACTAGTCTAAGGTCAGTGATATTCTCATCGGTTAATTGCGGTTTACCAATTGCCCTGTTAATAAATTCAATGGCAAGAAACCAATCATATTCCCCACAGTGAAATTTAAAAAGCATGGCTTCACCATGTAACCCTTGGTTACAAAACTTAGAGGGGAGAGTGTTAATACCCATTTTTAGGGCTGACTGAAGAGTACTTTCATATCTCTGCTTACTAAGACATTTTCTGTGACTTGAAAAGTAGCAATGTAAATACCCTTCCACAAAGTCCTTTAAATACTTAACTGCCCTTTCGGCCGACTCCATCCAAGTTTCCTTAGAATACTGTCAAAGTAACGTGTCTTGTTGTCAATATTGATCTCAAGAGTTTTAAAATCATCGTCGTAAGTAGTCGAATTGCAATTGGTGCAGAATTGATACTTCACAGTTTTAGCTGCGTACCTTGCTGAATTCAAGTTTTTTTGATACTCAAAAAGTGTCCACCTTTTACAATTACGGCAGAATTGAGCATTAGTGTTGGTACTGACGTCATATTCTTTCATTCTTGGCAGGACTACTTTGATTGTCTCAGTCGAGCTTTGCTCTCGGGACTTTGTCCTAGTCAGACTTCGTCTTGAGAGCATAGCTCGAGTAGGCTTATCAAATTTCCCACTGTCATAATTCTTGCTGACATTTTCTTCACTAAAATTTCTAGTCGGACGCAGTCCTGAGAGCATAGCTCGATCCATAACCCTAGGACGAATGTATCCTTTAAGATTCTCATTGTTCCACTCGAGCTCTGCTCTCAGGACGAAGTCCGGCTCACTAGAATAATAGTCTTTTAATGAGATGTATTTATTCATATTTACATAATAATTATTTTTTAAACATTGTTTTGATAGAAGGTAACCTAAGACCTTTTACGTGATTTTACTGTTTTACGTGATTTTAAGGCTTTAACACCCCCAATTAAACCATAAATTATGGAGCTCACAATAGCAATAACTGCTATGATCAGATGTTCAGCTAGAAAGCCAACAACTGCACCAATTGTTTTCAGGAGAAATGATACGATAGAACCGATGATTCCCGGTAAAGCCGCAGCTGATTTCTTGGCTAGTTCTTTTAGCCATTCAGCAAACTTCTTGAGACCTTCTTTTACTTTATCTGGTATTGATGGTTTTGGTCCTGGTTCTGGTGTAGGTCCTGGAGTTGGGTCTGGTCCTGGAGTTGGGTCTGGTCCTGGAGTTGGGTCTGGTCCTGGAGTTGGTTTTACAGATTTAGTGGCACCACTTAAAGCACTACTGATACTAAGACCTAGAGTTGTAAATGTCATTACAACAGCTGTTATTATGGCGCTAATAGTTACACCATATGTCTTAAAAAGTAACTTTATTCTGTCCTTCAGAGGAATAGTTGAATCTGGTTTCTTTAGAACATCAACAATTAAACGTTTAATTCTTCTAGTTTGTGACTCCCTGTCATTGTCTAACCTCCATACCTTTGACTGTTCCTCATACAATTTGTCATTTAGTTCATCTATTTGCTTTTTCAACTCCACCGTGTCTTCAGAACCTATTTCTACAGACTCTAAATAGTCTCTTCTTAAATTATGAAGTTGATTTTCTAGTTCTTGTATTTGCATGTCCTTATCCCTCTTTACTGCAGCTAGTTTATCACCAGCCTGTTTTAACCCTCTAAGTTCTCTCAAGGCATATTCAGTAAAACCCAGTGATTTAAGTTCATCATCATTAGAATCTATCAGTTTATCTATTGGTTTGTTTGAACTGTTTACCTCATTAATTACTGCCTGTGTTTCAGGGGTTACTAATGTAGGTTCCCTTACTGGTGGGTCAGGTGCAATCATACCTCTAATCATGTCAACAAATCTAGTACCAAACTTAGTCTTTAATGTGCCTTCAGCATAGAAGATTCCATTATCCTTAGTTAAAGGAATTAACTTTATCTTTTCTCCATTTTTATCAGAATATTCAAATAAATTTTTGTTTCCTCGTTTATCTTTTATCAAATCAAATTCAGAATTTCTCGGATTGTAATAAAGTTTGTTTCCATTGTAACTAATGTGTGGTGAAAGATTACTCAATTTTTTCTTGTCATAATTCCAGATTGATCCTCCCAATGCTTTATCAAGTTTATCCTCTATTGTATCGTAACTTAACTCCTTTTCCATCAATTCAGGGACAATACCTCTTACTCTTTCTGGTGTACTGAATGAAGTTTCAGTAGTAAGATTTCCACCTCCTGTGTTGTATGTTGTGCCGTCATCTTGAAAAGTTCTATTGATTTCACCTGTATTAGGATCTATCTCATCCATTTGGATATATTCACCTCCTGTGTTGTATGTTGTGCCGTCATCTTGAAAAGTTCTATTGATTTCACCTGTGTTGTATCTTGCGTGAATATATTGATTAATTAAATCATCCTTTCTCATTTCTAGAATTTGTTCAAAAGTTCCTGATGATGATGATGATGATTGTGAATCGTAATCATCCATTTCATAATTTTCACCTCCTTCAGCCATAATTACTTATTTATCTAACCATAAAAACAATCAATGTACCAACAACTGAGTAAAGCATGAATTTAATTGTTTCATGAGTATCATCCTCCTTCTCAACTTTGGTGTCAAGTTTAGTAGCAGTAGGAGTATTCTTTGAGGTTTCAGTTGTTTTTGGTGTATCAACATTACTCTTTGGTTTATGACTGGTCTCGAGCTTTGCTCTCAGGACGAAGTCCGACTTGACAGTACCAACACTACTCTTAACTCTTATTTTCTTAGAACTATTTCCTTCCATCAGTGGTGGTGGTAAGGTCTTTTTGTGGTTAATGTCATTCTTACCGGGTTTAGCATTTTTTGGCGCTATTAAAATGTTATTATTGTAGTTATCCAGCTTACCAATAACGAGTACCATATTTGATCCTATGACATACAATCCTGGTGATATTACATAATCTAGTCTTGTATGAGTGTCACTCACTGCTTTTTGGTATCTTTGAATTGAAGTGGGAATATCAGGATGTTGATTAATCGAATCCTTTAATAGTTTGTTAAATTCCTTCTGTGCATCCAATTCTGTACCCGGTACTCCAATTATTGGTGTTCTGGTCAACGCCTGAGCACCCAGAATACAGTAAACATATGTTCTTATTGTATCATTCAACCTCTCTATTCCAGGATTAGAGAAACCATTTGATTTAAATATCATGAATTGTTGATAGGTTTGACATTCATTTTGTGTAATTACATCAAATACATTCTTGTGTCTCCTGACATGATCCTTGATGAAAATATCTGGATATTTGAAATTAGCCATTCCAGCATCCCAGTCTTTACTGAACATCGGTGGCATTCTATTTTCATGAACTTGCATGAGGAAGAAATTGATTTTAGAATCATTGATGTAATATCCGGGATCAGTTATGTTCGGGTTGTAATCCGGTACATTCCATGACCTCCAACCACCGTTATTTTCAAACACCGAGAAATCGTACTCGTCTTTTAAACCAAATTCACTCAATAACCCTCCTAGTTTCCTACGGTTAATGTTATTGTTTGTCTCATTAAAATCACTTTCACCTGGAATTGGTATCTCTAGATTCTTCATGATCTTCAATATTTGATAGTAAACATGAAACCTGTAAATTGACCTTAACAATGGGTCACTGTGATTCAAGTGATCGTCTATTGAAATACCACAACCTGTTGTAGCAAACCAAACAGCCATGTTAAATTGGTTCTGGTAAAACGATAATGGATTCTTTTCCAGTAGCAGACAGTCTTTCTTATTTTTCAGGCTCAAAAACCCAGGTGTTATCTTAGTTTCTTGTAGTCTGAAGAAGTTATTAGTATTAACAGTTACTTCTAAATTAAAGAAGTCATAGGTGAATTTACTTTTATGTTGATTTGCTATTGGATAATACATTTAATTTACTTGAATTTTTTTCCTTGAATTTTGGTTAATGAAGACAGTAAAAATGCCATTTATTTTTATGGAATAATCTCACCAGATGGAGGAAGTGTGACGTTAACATCATGTCTCCATGGACAGAATAACATTTGCCTTTAAACCATAGTGATATTAAGTTGTACAATGGCCATATCAGATGTTGCAATCATTAATTATTTGTGCTTGCAAATTACAATGGCCATATCAGATGTTGCAGTCATTAATTATTTTTGCTTGTCAAAAACATGAAAAGGCCTATTGTGTCTTAATGCGTTTATCCGACAGAATTTTAGAAAATATTTTCAGCGCTGAAAATTATTTTTGCGGTCGTTAAAATAATGTCTGGAAATTCTGTCGGATAAACGCATTAACGAACAATAGACTTTTGTAATACTTTGGGACGTGAGTATTGTTTGGTAACATATGTTACCATGTACATGCAGACACTGTCAACATTATTTTAAATATTTCAAGCAACAATGATTAATCACTGTAACAGCTGTCTTGTAGGCCTACAGCATTTATTGGAATACGCTGGGACTATCAAGATGTGCGAACTTCAATGGTTCATTTCTCTGCCATTTCTCAATGGATATTTGCAATGATGTATCCTTGGAAAGCTATTGACGTGTACTTTCTGTTGGAATACAGTAAGTCATGATTACATTAACCCATTGAACTCTAGTATTCCCTTACCATTTCACTGCAACGCTTCACTGACCATTTCATGAATGATAGAATATATGTATTGTGGTGTCTGGTTCTTAGGGGTTTCTAAGCTAATTTGAGACAAAAAGGCCTGTAAGGGCTTTTGTTAAAATAGCTTAGAATTACCTAGATTCCTACCACCACAATACATATATTCTTTCATCATCGTCATCGTCATCGTCACCGTCATCGTCATCGTCATCGTCATCGCATCGTCATCATCGCCATGGTCATGGTCATGGTCATGGTCATGGTCATGGTCATGGTCATGGTCATGGTCATGGTCATGGTCATGGTCATGGTCATGGTCATGGTCATGGTCATGGTCATGGTCATGGTCATGGTCATGGTCATGGTCATGGTCATCGTCATCGTCATCGTCATCGTCGTCATCGTCATTATCGTCATCATCGTCGTCATTGTCATCGTCATCGTCGTTGTCGTCGTCGTCGTCGTCGTCGTCATGTGCATTGTTATCGTCATCGTCATCATCATCATCATGATCATCATCATCATCATCCTCACCGTCATCGTCATCGTCATCGTCATCATCACCATCATCGTCATGATCATGATCATCATCATCGTCGTCGCCGTCGTCGTCGTCGTCATCGTCATTGTTATCGTCATCGTCATCGTCTTCATCATCGTCATCGTCATCGTCATCGTCATCGTCATCGTCATCGTCATCGCATCGTCATCATCATTGTCATCGTCATCATTATCATCATCATCATCATTATCATCATCATCATCATCGTCATCATCATCATCATCGACATCGTCATCGTCATCGTCATCCTCATCCTCACCGTCATCGTCATCGTCATCGTCATGATCGTCGTGGTCATGATCATGGTCATGGTCATGGTCATGGTCATGGTCATGGTCATGGTCATGGTCATGGTCATGGTCATGGTCATGGTCATGGTCATGGTCATGGTCATGGTCATGGTCATGGTCATGGTCATGGTCATGGTCATGGTCATGGTCATGGTCATGGTCATGGTCATGGTCATGGTCATGGTCATGGTCATGGTCATGGTCATGGTCATGGTCATGGTCATGGTCATGGTCATGGTCATGGTCATGGTCATGGTCATGGTCATGGTCATGGTCATGGTCATGGTCATGGTCATGGTCATGGTCATGGTCATGGTCATGGTCATGGTCATGGTCATGGTCATGGTCATGGTCATGGTCATGGTCATGGTCATGGTCATGGTCATGGTCATGGTCATGGTCATGGTCATGGTCATGGTCATGGTCATGGTCATGGTCATGGTCATGGTCATGGTCATGGTCATGGTCATGGTCATGGTCATGGTCATGGTCATGGTCATGGTCATGGTCATGGTCATGGTCATGGTCATGGTCATGGTCATGGTCATGGTCATGGTCATGGTCATGGTCATGGTCATGGTCATGGTCATGGTCATGGTCATGGTCATGGTCATGGTCATGGTCATGGTCATGGTCATGGTCATGGTCATGGTCATGGTCATGGTCATGGTCATGGTCATGGTCATGGTCATGGTCATGGTCATGGTCATGGTCATGGTCATGGTCATGGTCATGGTCATGGTCATGGTCATGGTCATGGTCATGGTCATGGTCATGGTCATGGTCATGGTCATGGTCATGGTCATGGTCATGGTCATGGTCATGGTCATGGTCATGGTCATGGTCATGGTCATGGTCATGGTCATGGTCATGGTCATCGTCATGGTCATGGTCATGGTCATCGTCATCGTCATCGTCATCGTCGTCATCGTCATTATCGTCATCATCGTCGTCATTGTCATCGTCATCGTCGTTGTCGTCGTCGTCGTCGTCGTCGTCATGTGCATTGTTATCGTCATCGTCATCATCATCATCATGATCATCATCATCATCATCCTCACCGTCATCGTCATCGTCATCGTCATCATCACCATCATCGTCATGATCATGATCATCATCATCGTCGTCGCCGTCGTCGTCGTCGTCATCGTCATTGTTATCGTCATCGTCATCGTCTTCATCATCGTCATCGTCATCGTCATCGTCATCGTCATCGTCATCGCATCGTCATCATCATTGTCATCGTCATCATTATCATCATCATCATCATTATCATCATCATCATCATCGTCATCATCATCATCATCGTCATCGTCATCGTCATCGTCATCCTCATCCTCACCGTCATCGTCATCGTCATCGTCATGATCGTCGTCGTCGTGGTCATGATCATGGTCATGATCATGGTCATGGTCATGGTCATGGTCATGGTCATGGTCATGG
>NC_088322.1:4022430-4052430 GCF_910592395.1 Lineus longissimus | reverse complement strand
TGATCATGTACTGTAGGCATGTGTAGTGGTACTCATAGCCTTGTCAGAAAACTATTGTGATGTACATAAAACTGTTACACTATACGTCTTTGGTTTCAGGAAGTGTTCGCAAACATGCCTATCAGAAGCAGTCAACAGACAAGGCCATCGCAGAGAAAATGTCAACATGGTTCACGAATGCGCGTGATCGAGGACTAGGAGGAAAACGTGCTGCGAGAGGAGTTGAAGTCGTCAATGAACAACAATTGCCAGGTGGAAATGACCCTGCCCTGCCAGAGCCACAAAATACTGATAGTGACAATTAAGAATATTATATAACCATAGTGATGAACAGTGACTTGCCAAAACATGGAAATGCAGGACAAAATCTCAGGTTTTTGTTTGCCAGGTTAGTTGTGACCTTGTCTACTAAAGCACCAATCTTGATGTTTGTGTGCTTTAAGAAAGTGTATATTGCGGTGGTAGGAACTAGGTTATGTTTTAGGCCCTTTTGACAAAAAATAAGATTGCCCCAAATAAGCCTACAACCCCCAAAGAACCATCCATCGCAATATACATTTTCTATCATTCATGAGATTCCCAGTGAAGCGTTGATGTCAGCTTTAACAAAATATCGATCGTATTACGGGGAAAACACTACCTCGTAAACCAGCCAATACGAGGAAAATCCAATTAAGTCATTACGCAGTAAGTGACTCACTGCGAAATGGCATCATCGCTGTTGCCACATTCTTTGGAATAACTTGCGTGTGACTACACAGATTAGCGACTCAAATCAAAACACCCCGAGTTGGAGAAGGATTTTACACAGATTTTACAGGTTAGTACAGGATATTTTTTAGTATCATACTCTACTTTCTAGTTGTGACTCTCTTAGAAGAGAATCCAATCAATCTGACCTAGATATTCTCTTAGAAGAGAATCTTATTCTTGCAGTTAACCTACAACAAACAAGCATGGACGTGAAGAGATTCGTGGAGTTCAAAGCTGACATATCGACCCTGGTCACCAAATTAATTGGTAAATACCCCGAAGACCAGGAAATAGTTACTATGAGGGACCAACTCGTATTAAAATACCCCGAGTTGGTCAAGGATTTTAGTCAAACTACGACTAAGAGCACTACGACTAACAGGACCACACTACCACCAAACTTGGATGCCATGAAAGGGAGAGAATTGATGACAGAGCTTAGGAAGTATGTTGTGCTCGAGGAAACACATACATTTGTCACCCCCTTCAGACAAGATGAAAACAATGTTCTCGCAATCAAGGAAATTATCTCTCAAGGGAAACGTTGCATCGCTGGTAAACATAGAAGTTTACTAGTTGATACTTTTCATCTTGGACTTTGGATGAACAAGTTGTTTGAACTATCAGATAACGATTCTTTCCAGGAATATGTTAAAGATCATATGGGTTACAGTGTTAGTTGGGCCTACAAGGTTCAAAACCTAACATCGTTGTTCAGGAACTACCCGAGGCTATTAAGGCTAGGAATAACTGTTACAACGATGATTAAGATCTCTAAATCAATTGAAAGGACACTAGTTACCAATCAGGACCTTGCAGCAGAGTGGAAAACAGTGTAGAAATAGGGTATGAAAACTGGACCTTGCAGCAGAGTGGAAAACAGTGTAGAAATAGGGTACCGGTATGACACTAGATTACTACGTGACTAGGCGAGTATTGCGAAATGAGTGATCTTCAAAGTCCACATAATTTTACTAGTAAATAAATAGAAAAATGGCAACAGGATATTTATTAAATACCGAAAGGGCAAATAAGATTCCACTTGGTTTGAAAGCTGAGAGGCAGCATCATATCATTACTCATAACCCCTCATCTGCTAACCCCAAAGAAACTTTGTATGTTAGAATACCGGCATTGCGAGAGAATACATTCTTTGTACCTAAATCTCTTTATCTGTCTGCTGATGTAACCATTTCTGGTGATTCTAAAAATAGTGTTGTAAATAATCTTGGTAGAAACCTGATTTCAAAGATGGTGGTTAAGTGGGGAACAGAGCAGATATTTGACCTTGACGAATACAGTCATTATTCTACATTTAAAGATCTGTGGCTAACTGGAGAAGAAAGAAATGATAGAGTTTTTCAGGGTATTCAGTCAAAAAATCTTAGAGAATTAAGATCAGGAGTCGCTGAAGCTGATGTCACTGGAGAAACAGCTAATGAAAAGACTTTAAAGAAAGTGTTTGACAAGAAGTACAAAATACCGTTAGATTTTGAATTATTTCACCATCATGCTCCATTTTACAAGTTTCCAATTCAAGAAGATGTTATCATTGAAATCACATTAGCACCAAAGGAAGAGATCATAGTTACCGCAACCACAGTAAGTATGGGCTACAAACTAGAGAATATTTGTTTTGAATATGATACCGTAACCAACAAAATGATTGCTAGTCAATTGAGTAACAAGTACAATTCTGGATTCTCAATATTTTATGATTGGGTAGACCATTTTAAGACAGTCAATGTTACTGCTGATGAAACACTAATTAATGAGAACATCAACTTTCCAAGAATGTCAATTAAAGGATTATTGTTATTATTTGTGTCTGACTATGTAGATGGAGCGAGAGATTCAGAGAAGTTTGAAAACCCTAACATAAGTAAAGTGCAGATCACAATAGAGGGTGTTGCCAATCAGGTGTTCCCAGAAGGAATGAGAATGATGGATCAATGGGAGGAGATCAAGAAACATTTTATGTCTGAAGATTTGAAGAAAACTCATGACTGTAACATGACCATGGAGAAATACTATGGTGATTCTAATCACTATGGTTTATGGTTGGACCTGAGAACTTCTGAAGATAATCGTCTACACGGATCAGGAAAGAAGCTCCAGAACACAAAAGATGGTATTCAATTATCTATTACAAAGAAATCTGGAAAGGGACCATACAAAATGCACATATTCGTGGTTTCTGACGCCCAGGTTAACATTCAGAATTCTCAGATTGCTTCACTCCAGCACTGAAACAAAGTTCGTACAACACTAAATTAAATACTAAATACTAGATAATGAGTTTTACTAGTGATTTTCTAAGTAATTAAATGGATACACCAGGAAAGAAAGATATCATAAATACACTGTATCAAAGTTTACTGTTGGCATCAACAACAATTGGTTACTCTATGTTACTGAAAAGGTTCTTGAGAATCAATATTGGTCCCCCAAGTAAATTCTTAAACTGGGCGGAACTGTAGCTATTAGTAATGGAACATTAGAGTACCTTTACGATCAAGGAATCCTACCCAGAAATATTATGAAGTAAGAATAATTTACTTATTTGATAAAAGGTAAATTTGAAAACGAAAATTTACTTAACTAAATGGTTACTGTAATGAACATAGATTCAAGTGACTATCCAGATCAGAGTTTAAGTGATTTAACAGTCAATCTCAAGACTGAAATTCAAGATGCATGTAGCATCACTTTAACTTTTGCAGTAATACCTTGTACATTCTACAACATAAGTGCAGCCAGGGAGAATAACCGAATCAAAGTTAAGGGGTTTGATGTGGCAGAGATTACGCAACCAGATGGTCTCTATGACCTACAGAGCTTTTCAAAAGTATTTGCGGATAAGTTGAAAGAAAATAGTATGAGTAGAGGTGCTGTCAGATTTGACCTTGAAGAACCAACAGGTAAGGCCATCTTACACTTCCTAAAGAGAAAAAATGAGGCGCATTATCAGATCTATTTTCTTGGTAAAAGTAATGAATTATTTGGCATGAAATCAGAATGGCCTTACCCTTTAGACAATAAAAGTAAGGATGATGTTGTAAGCGAGAAACCCATCAATTTTAGACCAATTAACCATTTTGTTTTTCACTGTGACATAATCGAATCTAATAGTGTATTAAGTAATGGTGAAGCATCTGATGTGCTAACCACAAGACCAATAAAGGAAGCTAATTTTGGAGATTTAATAGCATACACATTTGAGAAACCAATAGCAATTCCCTGTAAACCAAGATTCAATAAGCTGAATATTCGCTTAACTGATGAAAAAGGTGACATCATCGATCTTAATGGTCATAATGTAAAGTATCAATTGGTATTAACTCGAGCTATGCTCTCAGCGACACATCATTAAATTCACTGGAATTAACATTTTCACTGGAATTAAATGGCTGGCATTGGCATGTTATTTGGATCTGCAATAATCAATGGATTAGCATTCACTGGATCCGGTTACCTTTTCAAGTCACTAGACAAAAACGGTTATGAAGATGAAGTGAAAAGACATGATTTGGCTCAGGAGCAATTACAGAAGGCCTCCACAGAATGGGAGGAGCATAGAAAGAGTACTATTGACTTTGTTAATCTTGAATTAAAGAGAGAAAGAGACGCTTCTATTGATTTTAACAATACTGATTCAGCACTTACTGTTTACAATCATTTACATCCAGAAAGAACTATTGTACTACCTCAGCGACCACAATTAAGTGATTACTACCAACCTAGTGATGAAATGAAGAAATACGAGTACCTATGGATTATCCTAGGACTTAGTGGTTTAGGGTTAATAATTTATTATTTTACTAGGGTTAGAAAGACTAAGACCACTGATCGGGCACAGTCCTGATGATCAGACACAGTCCTGATGATTGGACACAGTCCTGAGAGCATAGCTCGATCAGAAGCGGGACTAAGATTTTTGATGGGAAAGAGTAAATCCAAATGGATGTTGTAGTCTAATGATCAGTTTTGATCCTTTTTTCATCTTAAGTTCTTCTATGTAGTACTGTCTTTTCTCCTTAGGAGTAACACTGTTTTCTTCTAAGGCATCTTTCATGGCTGATTCATCCTTGTTAAAGAACAGGACTAAAATTCTTATGTTCTCTCTGTAGTCCTTGACAACTGAATTGTACTTCTGAACTAGTAACCAAACAGTGAGATTGTAGTGCCTGCCGGAAAAGGCAAGATTACATAACTCGGACACCTTCTTTTTTGTGTCTCTCAAATTAGCACAGTCATCAATGAGGAATAATGTGTTAGAACCAGCAAAGGTCAGAGTAGCAAACTGAAGCACAAGGTCCAAATTACTGGCCACAGCTTCGGGATTAACTATGTAGACGTTCTTGTCTTGGTAAATCCATTTCCTTTCATATGTCTTATTGTTGAAATATGTTGGACAGAAAATGACTATGTTCTGGAACTTGTGCCGATACTCCTTTTCTAAGAGGTCAAGGGCAAAATATGTCTTACCACAATTGGTAACACCAGAAATTAACATATTGTGTGGCTCGTAAATAAATACTTCACTCATTTAAATGAATGTAAAGGATGACACACAGCAGTATCTAAGGGATTTGTACTACAACCCAGAGAGTCCCGTGGCTTACAGTTCTTTGAGTAAAATCTGGAAACAGGTCAAGGAAGATATGACTTCGTCACGAGAGCAGAGCTCAGGAAAACTTATTAAACAAAAAGAAGTGAAAGAATTTCTAGAAACACTACCAACTCACCAACTACACAAACCGGCCATTAAGAAATTCACCTTCAGGAAGACAATGGTATCGTACATCGATCAACAGTGGCAAGCTGATCTGGTTGACATGCAGAAATTCGAGAGTAAGAATAAGGGTTTCAGATTCATTTTAACAGTCATAGATCTATTTAGTCGTTTTTCTTGGGCTCTAGCAGTTAAGAGTAAGAGGGGAGAAGAAATCAGAGATGCATTTAAAGTGATATTTGAGGAAGCAAAACCAGAAAAGATCCAGTTTGATGACGGTACAGAATTTTACAACAAACACTTCAAGGAACTCTTAACAGAAAATGACATAGAATGGTTCTCCACAAAATCTGATAAGAAGGCAGCAGTAGTAGAGAGATTCAATAGAACCCTTAAAGAAAAAATGTGGCGTTATTTCACCGCTAAGGAGACTGACAAGTGGATTGACGTTCTGGATGACCTGGTCAGCGGCTACAACAACACATTTCACTCATCAATAGGTATGAAACCTAGACGCCAGAAAGATGGAAAACGAAGGAACAGTGTGGTACAATCTTTACGGTCTTCACCTCAAAGAGACATTTGGTGATCCAAAGTACAAAGTAGGTGACAGTGTAAGAATTTCAAAGTACAAGTCCATTTTCGGTAAAGGTTACATGCCCAACTACACTGAGGAGGTGTTCCAAATCAAACAGATCATCTTTACTCACCCTATCGTCTACACGCTTGAGGATTACCACAAAGAAGAAATTCAAGGATATTTCTATGAAGAGGAATTGAGCTATGTTCCTAATCCTGACCAGCTAGAGTACAAGATCGAGAAAATCCTAAGGTACAAGACCAGTAAAGGCAAGAAATACGGATTAGTGAAGTGGAAGGGTTACAGTGATAAGTTCAATGAATGGTTACCAGTTTCTGATATCAAATCATTGAAATGAAATAAAGTCTCTAAAGTGACTTGAGTCACAAGAACAAGTTCGAAAAACGTAATTTTTAAAAAAAATGTCCTACTAAATAAAGAAAGAAATGGATGGAGCAATATTTGATAATCAAAATGGTATGATGAATCAAAATGGTATGATGAATCAGAATAATATGATGAATCATGATAATATGATGAATCAAAATATTCAGAAGTTTTTGTATTATTTACATCAAAATAATATGTTAAATCAAAATATGATAAATCAGATTATGTTAAATCAAAACATGGAAAATCAGAATAATATGATGAATCAAAACATGGAAAATCAACCTACAATTTATTGTGTTAAGTGCTGTGAAAAGAAACCTGAAATTAATTTTGAAAAGAACAGGCGTAATAAACTACTTGATTACTGTAAAGAATGTGGTTCAAGTAAAATCAAGGGATGTAATAAATGTTATGAAATTAAATTACTAAGTGATGGTGAATTTGGTAAAAACGGAAATAGAGGTAACTGCAGATCATGTTTTAATTCATATTACAAAAAGGATTACCTTGACCAAAATGGTAATAGAGACAGACACAAAATTAGAGTTGGTCTAAACCGCATTTCTAAGGGAGAGTGTAATCGAGCTCTGCTCTCAGGACGAAGTCCGACCGGTAATTCATCATTCAATCTAGGATGTACAGACAGTTTCTTCTCACAGTGGTTAGAGTACCAGAGGAGTCTATCTCCAATAGGACAAAGTCCCGAGAACAGAGTTCGAATAGTAGAAGAAGAGTTGGATCATGTCTTACCAATCAAGGAATTCAAAGATAAACCTGAACTGTGCTTTGCTTGGTTTAACATGAGACCAATGGAAAAGACAGAAAACAGACAGAAGAGTGCTAAAGTAGACTACACACTATTTAAGGATCAATTGGATAGGTCAATGGATTTCATGGTAAAGATGAGAAGTGAAAACTGGTTTGTCTTTCGAGACCAGGATGTAATACCAGATTGGAAAATAGTGATATCACAGCATTTCGGGGATTATCTTCGTGATGAAAATATGATTCTTCTTGATAGATTATCGAATTTAAATAATAACATGAGAATGAACCAGAACATTAACATATGTAGTCAGACAGAAATCATAAACGAGATGATTAAGTTGAATAATAGACTTGAAAGAAATTTACTCTTTGCAGTGAATTGATTTTATTTTACTTAATTAAATGAATAGAACTTGGGGTTACACAAAACGACCACGTAATTGGAAAGAAAGATTAGAACGATTTCATAGAGAATTAGAGGTAGAAGTAGAGTCAAAGTTGGATCCTGGTCCCGAAAAACCTTTAAAACCTGCTGGGCCTGCTGGGTCAGAAAAACCTTTAAAATTTAATGTACTTCAAAAACCTGTAGTGTCTGTAAGATCAACACTAAACACTAGAAATGACAGAACAACTGATTCTAGTTATTCCCACTAATTAAATGAATGGAGACAACAAGGTTTATCCAGATTTAAGTAATTTAAACTCTGAAAGTCAATTAAACTATGAAAGGTCTGAAAAGCATACAGAAAGTAACCCTCAGGCTTTCAGACTACAACAAATATGTGATGTTAAGAGTTTCTTAGAAAGCGAGATTGAATTTAGAAGAAAGATATTTTCAAAGTACAAAAAAGCATTTTGCGTAATTACTGGCATTAGCCATTTCCTTAATTTTGCCAGCGTAGCAGCCGGATCTGTTGGTGTTTCCGCTCTAGCTGGTGTCATCACGGCACCGATAGGCTTAGCTTTGGGTGGCGTAACAATAGGTAGTGCCATTATTTCATCAGCCTTAGGCTGGGAGAAAAAGAATATTCTAAGGAAAATTGCAAAAAGCATGAGAATATCAGAATGTTGGCAATTTCAAAACTGAACACAATCAATGATTTGGTTAGTAAAGCCTTAACCGATTCTCACATATCTACAGATGAGTTTACTTTGATTCTCAAGGAGAAGGAGAAATACATTTCGATGAAAAATGCCATTAGGAAAAAACAAAGGGAGGCAAGTTCAGCTGTTGATGTAGAGTCTTTAAAGAAGACTTTTTTAGAAGAAGGAAAAAAACTAGCACAGATAGAGATGCTAGAAAAACTAAAAGTTCAGTAAATCAAACAGGACTAAATAGTCCTAATCCTAATGTGGTGTATCACTATCACTATCACCATGACTTCGGTGTTTGGGGTGAATTTCCGCCAGTGCCACTACCATCAGCGCCACCATATTCATTAGTTTAATCGAGCTATGCTCTCAGGACAAAGTCCGAATAATGATTTTGCACTCAAACGAAGTTTGAATCGCTGTAATCTATGTAGCCTTCATAATACATTCCAAATGGTAACGTTCTTATTCCATCTTCAAATATGAACCTCTTGTCATCAAAAGGACTGAGGCTTTTTTTGTCAACTTCTTCCAAATAGATTTGGTGTTTATCTGATCTTAAGTGTCTCATCTTGTGGTAAAATGACCTACTCTTTTCAAGACAATCAACATAGTCATCAAATGAGATATTTCTCCTTACTACATTCTTGGCAATACCCTTCAATTTCTTAGAATCGTAATCTTTTGTTCTGTAAGCGTACATCTTACTTCTCAGGGCAATGAATTCAGTCATCTCTACTCCTCCTAGCTCATCCTTAAAGTAGCCTGGTACCTTCTTCTTACTGGTGTCATAGAGTGTATGATCTTTTGGATAATTACTGAAATCAAAATAGTGTTTCAACTCCTTTAAGTCTTTAGTTAAGTCATCAGTATTAATGTTAAGTACAAAGGAATCTGTATCTAGATACAGTAGTTCAATATTTTTCTCACCAAAGTACGGTTGAAGAACTTCATAATAGAATTCATACATTAATAATTTAGACAATTCAAGTACTGAAGCTCCTATGTAGATTGGTTTGTTGAATTTCATTGATGTTTCCCTCATGCTAATAGCAGCATTATGTTCGTCAAATACGCATATCGATGAAAACCTGGGATTGGCCATTACATTCCTGGCTCTCTCCCCGTCCGATACAAATTCAATTTCAACCCTGTTCCTTACATTCTCACAAGTCTTTCCGTAGAACGCATTATTCATGAGCTTAAAATAGTCTTTCTCAAAATCAGTCTTAGAATCCATACGTTTTTTAGTGTTAAAATCAATGTATGGTGCTAACCACTTTGATTGTTTAAAGCTTATCACTGAATGAACCCTCATAAGTACCATTCCGTGCTTGAGGTAAAATTGTAGCATTCTGTAATGCACTATGTAATTAGTTTTATCCTTTTGTGTTAGTATTAGTTTCTCTACATTTGATCTTTTATCATCACCCAGTAACTCTCTCTGGTAAGGACTTAATTCATCATCTTCAATAAAGAGAGATTCGGGACAGAATGGAAAGTTCATTGACTTAAATTTAATATTTCCTGGATACTCCAAATCAACCTCTAAGAAGTAGCCTACTTCACTATCACTTGGAATTGCCATAATCTGCTCTTTACTGATAACATTCATGTTAAGTCGAGCTTTGCTCTCTGGACTTTGTCCTAGTCGGACTTTGTCCTGAGAGCATAGCTCGAGTGGATCAATATCTATCATTTCAAAACTACCATAGGGTTGAGGTTCCATCATGGACCAGCCGTAGAGATTATTTGCGTCTACGTAGAGTAGTTTGTGGTGTTCATCTGCCTTGACATGTCTTGTTCCCATAACACCCGAAATTCCACCTCGTATTGCTTTCTCAAAAGTAAGTAAGATGTTGGTATCAGTCAGTAGTTCTAGGTTTATTCCTGTGTACTTCAAACCAGCTTGCCAGGTTAGGCCTGGTGCCGAGTAACAGTGACATGGATCTATCTGAAAGTAGTTCAAATTGACATCCCTGAATTTCTCAAATAAATCAGCTAAAAGGATCACATCAGTTTTGAGGTAGAGGTCAATGAACTCACCGTGATTCCTGATCTTGAAATGATCCCATATTACCTTAGCTTCATCATAGGCAGAATCAGGTGCCATTTCATTTTTCAATTCGTCAAAAAACATAGACTTTTCTAGGTAAGTAACATTGTAGCTTTCATGTGATGTGTAAAAAGAGTAAGGTACTGAACCCTTCTTCCTCAATAGCTTAAAGTCAGTGGTATTTGGGAACAGCTGTCTGGTAATTTTAAAATCATCATCAAACCTGAAACAACCGAACTGAAATGAAATGTATTCCTCTGATGTTTTGGCAAGTATTTTCAGTTTCTTGTACTTCGGTAGCTTAGTCATTAATTCTTTAATAAATAAGTGAGAATCGTAATTACTGAGATTGTGAAAAAACACTGGAACAAACATAGCTTTCTTTTCATTCAAATTACACGAGTTGTGAGCAGCACCTCGATATCTACCACAGTAGTGATCATGATCCTTGACCTTGTCATATCCCAAAGGTTGATTACAATAGTAACAATGTGTTTCTAATTGATATTTATGCCAGTCTTCATCTGTCATTGTTAGAGGAAAGTTACAGTTCAATAAATTAGAGAATTGTTCTTCCATCCTGATTAACCAATTACAGAACACATCTACAACATCAGCACCCCTGTGAGACACATACTGGCTACTGTAAAGGTGTGTGTAGTCTGAGTGAACATAAACACCAACAGCTGATGCATTTTGTTTAAAAAGTTTTTTAGTGGTAACAGTGGTATCTCTCTGAGGACGAAGTCCGACTCGAGCTCTGCTCTGAGTTGTGTCAGACTTCGTCCTGAGAGCAGAGCTCGAGTTATCATTGACTGTTGTGCTTATCGCTTCGAAATCAGCATAGATCACAAACGGAACTCTATTTTTGAATGAGTGTTTTTCAAATTTAATTTGTGACCATTTACTGTTAGGTGGAGGCAAAGTAATCTTACAGTAATCGTGTTCTCCACATTTCTTTTTATGCTTATCTAGTGTTGACTTCCTGTAAAAGTAATTCATGCATCTCCTGCAAAGATACACTCTATGAGCTAGTGTCCTGAAGAAAAGATTGATGTCTCTTATGTACATGAAATGGTCCTTGAAATACAGCAGATCAATGACATCATCATCATCATAATTCTTGGTCAGGTAGAGAGGTTCTAGTTTTGCCTCACAGGTGCTCTTAGCCGATTCATTCTGCAATTTAAACACATTAATTTTGAGATTATTATCACTCTCTATCTTAGGAATATCCTTTTGAATACATACAGGAAATGATTTGATTTTGATATCAGTAGTTTTCGAACTCTGTTCACGTGACGAAGTCATTTGTAGCATATCGGTAGTAATATTTAATGTACTCTCGAGCTCTGCTCTCAGGACAAAGTCCGTCTCTGGATTTTCTTTCAGATATTTAGCGGCCAATAAAGACCAGAGAAAACATTTATTGTCATTTGATTCCACATTTATTACTGCTTTTGCTTTAAATGGTAATTTAGTGTAATGACCACCTTTACACCTCTTGTAAGAACAGATGGTCATGTTACAAGACTCTATTTTATTTAAAGTAAGTCCAGAACCTTGAAAGTACCTTTCCTCAATCTGTGTCTTAATGTAGTTTAACTGGTTGGTTATGGCATAAATTGCCTGGTTCCTTGAAATTATGCTTTCCATTGGAGACTGTATGGGGTGTGTTACACTTTCACCCTGACGATCAATGCTCTGCTCTTCGACCAAAGGTCGATCAAACTGAGCAAATACTGATATGCTAATTTTGTGATGGTAATCATTGAGTTGAAATAATACCTCCTCTAATTTATCTCTGTATTCATACACTTGTTTAGCTTCTCTGTCAATCTTCAAACTAATGGTGACTACAGGCTTTCCAAATTGTTTTACTATTTCTATTCCACTCACTTTCTTTATGCCATCTAGCTCATTTTCCTCAAATGCAAGTTTCTTATCCATAGTTTTAGGGATCAGTGATGGGGCTCGGGGTTGAGCAATAGGGACATAATCCGGATTTAATTTACTTAAGTGACCTTTGGTTCTCCTGTGAATGGCCATATTATTGTAGGATATGTACTTGTCACATGTAGTGCAAAGTATTTTCTGATTCTTATCAGTCATTCTATTTATTAGATTAAAATTTATTAAATTCAATAAATCTCTTGAATTAAATAGAAATGGACTTCATAATCAATGAACAAGAATGTAATGAAGCCAAATTTGAGTACTACTTAACAGACCAATTAGACATAAAATCCATTACTTTGAAATCGATAACCTTTTACAATTCATGGTGGACAGATGATTTTCTACCAGAGGGAGTAAGTATTTTCTCATTTCTAGTCGAAATAACCAGAATTACAACACATGAGCCCTTAGATAAACAATTATGGTGTATGGATGAATTTAGGACATTATTTGCTCCTGGACTTGAAACAGATACACTTGAAAAGGAAGTCATGAAAATTTGCGAACGGCATTTGGAAAATGAATCTACCACAACTAAAGACACCATTACTCAATACACATTTCCATACTCTCGACATTTTAGTTTAAGTGAGTTTTGTGAGGTATGGCAAAAATACATAAAAGAAATTGGAATTAGCCATGTGAAAATTTACTGTGATAACAATAATTACATAACCCTTGAACTTACAGAGGATAAAGAGTACCCTCTGAAAGTAGACAAGTTAGATAAAAATGAAAAAATCAAGATTGAGAGAAACACAGAAGGTTTTCAAATAAGCAAAACCATAAGAGAGGTGATAGAAAAACAGCTCACAGTGGTGAATGAGTGGTTTGGCTTTAAGCAAACTAAATTCACCAAGAAAGGAAAATACTACTCCACAAGACCACTCAACTTTTACAGGAAATATCTATTCCTGCAAGCTAATTTGGTTGACAAAGCTAAGACCCTCTACAACAATAAACCATCTAACATTTTCTGCATCATACCTGTAGAAGATGGTGACCAAATAAAAATGCAGCGATACGAACCGAATTGTAAGAAAACGATAAATAAGTGTACTAATCACATAAAATTCGAAATCACTGATGAGAATGGTAAGCTAGTTAATTTCAGAGGAACAGAGGTTTCTTTAGAGTTAAGAATAGAGTTAAACTCTCAGGACAAAGTCCGAATAGAGTTAAACTCTCAGGACAAAGTCTGACTGAGACAAAGTCCAGAGAGCAAAGCTCGACCACCTGATGAGATCATTCCATTAAAGGAATAGTACATTTCTTCTCTTTAACTACAGGTTTAACAAGAGGGCTAATTGATCCCTTCATGACTGCTTCATTCGGACTTTGTCCTGAGAGCATAGCTCGATTAGGACTACGTCCAGAGAACAAAGTTCGATTAGGACTTTGTCCTGAGAGCATAGCTCGATTCAAGCCTGATCGCTGCTCTTTACTTACTTTTTTAGGAAGTTTCTTAAACATGATAAATGCTGCTAAAATAACGGCACCTAAACCTAGTACATAGACATAGGTATTACTACTAGATTCACGCAGTGATACATCAGTATTTTGAGATTGTGGTTCTTCTTCCTCTACTTCTTCTTCCTCCTTTTCCACAATTCTGTTTTTTGGGACAGAGTCCTGTACTTTAAATGTCGTCTTATCCTTTTTTATCCACTTAAATTCCTTAGATCTTCTACCCAGTTCTCTAGACCATGCTAATTGTTTCTCTGATCGAGGTTTCTTAGACACTGAAACTTTAGTCGGACTTTGTCCTGAGAGCATAGCTCGAGTAGTATCAGTTACAGTTTCAAGTTCCATTTATCTTGCTCAAATTAGTTCGAACTATGTTCTCATAACCAGGTTAATTTAGTCTTCTTTATCATCACTACCTGTGTTATCTAGACTTTCATCTATTGGTTTGTCACATTCAGAGACAGTCATATTTGGTGTATTCATATTTGATGCAGTCATACTCGATGTATTCATAGATGATTCCTCATGACAATGACCTAAAGTAATAAGTGTTGTTGAAGCAAGTGCAGTTAGTGCACCCATTCTCAAACTCAACCATCCAAGCCATTTATCCAACTCGTTAGTTATCAAATAATCATTTCTAAGATCATGATAAAGATTATCTTCATCATCTATTGGTAATAACCACCTTGATAATTTAGTGTAAGCTTTAATTACTGTCTTACCCAAAGAATCATTAAGTCTGGCAGCCATCTTTGTTTCATACATTCTATGGTGTTTTAAGATTTCTTTTTCAGTCATATTATCTAAGTCATTAAAAGTTATTTGTTTATTAAGGAAATCCTTGCTTTTACCAGTTGCACCTAGAATCTCTAAGTCTTGTTTGGCTTTAAGGCCACTATCAGTCAAATAGTTCAAATTTTGTAGATTGCTACTTGAACCTTGTTGATTGCTAGTTGATCCTAGTTGGCAACTAGAATTGACTATTCCCTGACTGGGATTAACTATTCCCTGACTAGGAGTAACTAAATTTGAACTATTCAACTGCTTGTTTGAAACTTGTTGATTTGTAGAGCAGTTCTGTTGAAAGTTAGTTCTGTTTTGTTGGTAACTACCAGTGTTCTGTTGGTTAGAAGCCCCAACTCGAGCTAAGCTCTCAGGACTCATAACACCAATCTGTTTCATCTGTTGTTCAATCACTGCAGATGTCTGACTATTCATTTGCTGATTATTCATTTAAAATTATGGAAAAATGACTGTTAAGTGCAAAATGCTGTTTTCACAACTTTATTGCATCTTAACACTAGCTCGAGCTATGCTCTCAGGACGAAGTCCGGCTCGAGCTATGCTCTCAGGACGAAGTCCGGCTGGTGTAAACTTAATACTACTGATGCAGTTATTGTCTCTACCTGCACTGGCACTCAGTAAAACGTCAAACTGCTTGTCAATATCCTGGTCATATTCCTTCTCAACCTTGTAATTCTGGAAGAAAATACTTTGAGTGAAATCATACCATAATCTCTCCAAATCATTTACTCGCTCCTTGTTGGTTAAAAAAGGTGTAAATATTACATAATCAATTTTCAGCGTTTTAAAGGCTTGGTGTAAAAATACCTTGTAGTTAATGGTGACCTTGACACCACAGTAATGCAGAAATCTAAGGAAAGCATAGTACACTAGTCTAAGGTCAGTGATATTCTCATCGGTTAATTGCGGTTTACCAATTGCCCTGTTAATAAATTCAATGGCAAGAAACCAATCATATTCCCCACAGTGAAATTTAAAAAGCATGGCTTCACCATGTAACCCTTGGTTACATAATTTAGAGGGGAGAGTGTTAATACCCATTTTTAGGGCTGACTGAAGAGTACTTTCATATCTCTGCTTACTGAGGCATTTTCTGGAACTTGAAAAGCAACCATGCAAATACCATTCCACAAAGTCCTTTAAATACTTAACTGCCGATTCGGACAGCCGACTCCATCCAAGTTTCCTTAGAATACTGTCAAAGTAACGTGTCTTGTTGTCAATATTGATCTCAAGAGTTTTAAAATCATCATCGTAAGTAGTCGAATTGCAATTGGTGCAGAATTGATACTTCACAGTTTTAGCTGCATACCTTGCTGAATTCAAGTTTTTTCGGTACTCACATAGTGTCCACCTTTTACAATTTCTACATAATTCCGCTTTGTCGATGGTACTGCTGTCATACTCTTTCATTTTTGGCATACCTTTGGTATTAACAGCAGAGCTGTGCACAAGAAAGTTGTTTTCATCTTTGCCTGTCTCAGTCGGACTTCGTCCTGAGAGCTCTGCTCGAGTCAGACTTCGTCTTGAGAGCATAGCTCGAGTAGGCTTATCATCTTCTCCACTGTCATCTTTTTTATTGAATGTAGAATTTCCAGTCGGACGCAGTCCTGAGAGCATAGCTCGATCCATAACCCTAGGACGAATGTATCCTTTAAGATTTTCATTGATACATTTACTAAAATAGTCTTTTAATGAAATCATCCTATTCACTTCTATTTACATGATAATTATTTTTTAAACATTGTTTTGATAGAAGTTCACCTAAGACCTTTTACGTGATTTTAAGGCTTTACGTGATTTTAAGGCTTTAACACCCTCTATTAAACCATAAATTATGGAACTAACAATAGCAATAACTGCTATGATCAGATGTTCAGCTAGAAAGCCAACAACTGCACCAACTGTTTTCAGGAGAAATGAAACTAAAGACCCTATTATTCCCGGTAAAGCCGCAGCTGATTTCTTGGCTAGTTCTTTTAGCCATTCAGCAAACTTCTTGAGACCTTCTTTTACTTTATCTGGTATTGATGGTTTTGGTCCAGGTTCTGGTGTAGGTCCTGGAGTTGGGTCTGGTCCTGGAGATGGTCCTGGTCCTGGAGTTGGTTTTACAGATTTAGTGGCACCACTTAAAGCACTACTGATACTAAGACCTAGAGTTGTAAATGTCATTACAACAGCTGTTATTATGGCGCTAATAGTTACACCATACGTCTTAAAAAGTAACTTTATTCTATCCTTTAGAGGAATAATTGAATCTGGTTTATTTAGAACATCAACAATTAAACGTTTAATTCTTCTAGTTTGTGACTCCCTGTCATTGTCTAACCTCCATACCTTTGACTGTTCCTCATACAATTTGTCATTTAGTTCATCTATTTGCTTTTTCAACTCTCCTTTATCTTTAGTATCTTCTTCTACAGACTCTACATAGTCTCTTTCTAAGTTTTTAAGCTTATCTTCTAGTTCTTGTATTTGCATGTCCTTATCCCTCTTTACTGCAGCTAGATCATCACCAGCCTGTTTTAACCCTCTAAGTTCTCTCAAGGCATATTCAGTAAAACCCAGTGTTTTAAGTTCATCATCATTAGAATCAATTAATTTATCTATTGGTTTGTTTGAACTGTTTACCTCATTAATTAATATGTCTGTTTGAGTGGATGCAGATTTAGGTTGACTTACTGGTGGATCAGGTGCAATCATACCTTTTAAATGATTAACAAAATTAGTACCAAACTTACCCTTTAAAGTTGTTTCAGCAAAGAAGCTTCCATTATCCTTAGTTAAAGGAATTAACTTTATTTCTTTTACTTTCTTATCAGGATGATCAATTAAATTTTTGTTTTCTAGTTTATCTTTTATCAAATCAAATTCAGATTTTGTCGGATTGTAATAAAGTTTTTTTCCAATGTAACTAATGTGTGGTGCAAGATTACTCAATTTTTTCTTGTCATAATTCCAGTTTGATTCTCCCAATGCTTTATCAAGTTTATCCTCGACTTCATTGTAACTTAACTCCTTTTCCATCAATTCAGGGACAATACCTCTTACTCTTTCTGGAGGTGTAGTGAATGAAGTTTCATCAGTAAGATTTTCACCTCCTGTGTTGTATGTTGTGCCTGGCCTTTCTGGAGGTGTAGTGAATGAAGTTTCATCAGTAAGATTTTCACCTCCTGTCTTGTATGTTGTGCCGTCATCTTGAAAAGTTCTATTGGTTTCACCTGTATTAGGTTCTATCTCATCCATTTGGATATCTTTACCTCCTTCAGCCATAATGTCGTATCTTGCGCGATAAACTGGATAAGGGTTATTCTTTCTCCATTCAAGAATTTGTTCATCAGGTCCTGATGATGATGATGATGATGATGTTAATTGTGAATCGTAATCATCCATTTCATAATTTTCACCTCCTTCAGCCATAATTACTTATTTATCTAACCATAAAAACAATCAATGTACCAACAACTGAGTAAAGCATGAATTTAATTGTTTCATGAGTATCATCCTCCCTCTCAACTTTGGTGTCAAGTTTAGTAGTAGTAGGAGTATTCTTTGAGGTTTCAGTTGTTTTTGGTGTATCAACATTACTCTTTGGTTTATGACTGGTCTCGAGCTCTGCTCTCAGGACGAAGTCCGTCTTGACAGTACCAACACTACTCTTAACTCTTATTTTCTTAGAACTATTTCCTTCCATCAGTGGTGATGGTAAGGTCTTTTTGTGGTTAATGTCATTCTTACCGGGTTTAGCATTTTTTGGTGCTATTAAAATATTATTATTGTAGTTATCCAGCTTACCAATAACGAGTACCATATTTGATCCTACGGCATACAATCCTGGTGCTATTACATAATCTAGTCTTGTATGAGTGTCACTCACTGCTTTTTGGTATCTTTGAATTGAAGTGGGAATATCAGGATGTTGATTAATCGAGTCCTTTAATAGTTTGTTAAATTCCTTCTGAGCATCCAATTCTGTACCCGGTACTCCAATTATTGGTGTTCTGGTCAACGCCTGAGCACCCAGAATACAGTAAACATATGTTCTTATTGTGTCATTCAACCTCTCTATTCCAGGATTAGAGAAACCTCTTGTTTTAAATATCATGAATTGTTGATAGGTTTGACATTCATTTTGTGTAATTACATCAAATACATTCTTGTGTCTCCTGACATGATCCTTGATGAAAATATCTGGATATTTGAAATTAGCCATTCCAGCATCCCAGTCTTTACTGAACATCGGTGGCATTCTATTCTCATGAACTTGCATGAGGAAGAAATTGATTTTAGAATCATTGATGTAATATCCGGGATCAGTTATGTTCGGGTTGTAATCCGGTACACTCCATGACCTCCAACCACCGTTATTTTCAAACACCGAGAAATCGTACTCGTCTTTTAAACCAAATTCACTCAATAACCCTCCTAGTTTCCTACGGTTAATGTTATTGTTTGTCTCATTAAAATCACTTTCACCTGGAATTGGTATCTCTAGATTCTTCATGATCTTCAATATTTGATAGTAAACATGAAACCTGTAAATTGACCTTATCAATGGGTCACTGTGATTCAAGTGATCGTCTATTGAAATACCACAACCTGTTGTAGCAAACCAAACAGCCATGTTAAATTGGTTCTGGTAAAACGATAATGGATTCTTTTCCAGTCGCAGACAGTCTTTCTTATTTTTCAGGCTCAAAAACCCAGGTGTTATCTTAGTTTCTTGTAGGCGGAAGAAATTGTTAGTATTAACAGTTACTCCTAAATTAAAGAAGTCATAGGTGAATTTACTTTTATGTTGATTTGCTATTGGATAATACATTTAATTTACCTGAATTTTTTCCTTGAATTTTGGATAATGAAGACAGTAAAAAGGCCATTTATTTTAATGGAATAACCCATTGAGCTCTAGTATTCCCTCACCATTTCATTGACCATTTCATTGCAACGCTTCACTGGGAATCTCATGAATGATAGAAAGTGTATATTGCGGTGGATGGTTCTTTGGGGGTTGTAGGCTTATTTGGGGCAAAAGACCTGTAAGGTCTTTTGTCAAAAGGGCCTAAAACATAACCTAGTTCCTACCACCGCAATATACACTTTCTGCTTTATATACATTCTTTCAATACAATCCTGCAGATTCTTTGATGTTTTTGTTGTGATATCCCGTTCGTTGTAGGCTCCTAGTGTACTGTAACTGTACATGCTACACTGTTACTGTACATTTAACTGTGTACATTCATGTACGTGAAAATACACTGTGCAGTGTGTCTTGCCTACCTGTTTTGCTGTTTTATCATGATCATGTATTGTAGACCTGTGTAGTGGTACTCATAGCCTTGTCAGAAAACTATTGTGATGTACATAATACTGTTACACTATACGTCTTTGGTTTCAGGAAGTGTTCGCAAACATGCCTATCAGAAGCAGTCAACAGACAAGGCCATCGCAGAGAAAATGTCAACATGGTTCACGAATGCGCGTGATCGAGGACTAGGAGGAAAACGTGCGGCGAGAGGAGTTGAAGTCGTCAATGAACAACAATTGCCAGGTGGAAATGACCCTGCCCTGCCAGAGCCACAAAATACTGATAGTGACAATTAAGAATATTATATAACCATAGTGATGAACAGTGACTTGCCAAAACATGGAAATGCAGGACAAAATCTCAGGTTTATTCAATGACATTGGTGCTTTGACATTGTTGATACTCAGTATCAACTGCAATTCATTATAGAAATCAAATAAATATTTTCATTTTTTTATCATACATTTTGTTTCGTTTTTCCATTCTCAATGAACTCAACTCAGTGTCCCCATGCAATCCCTTTTTGAGACAACGTGTCTGGGGATGACATAGACTATTCAAAGAAGTGTAGAACACATCAGACCAGGTGGGCACTAACTGGGATTTACAGGGGTTTAAGGTGGTGCTTGCCCATGCAACCCCCACGTCATACGCAGTTTCCCCACTTTGCCCAGATGGTACCCACATTGGCGTCCACGGTGCAAAACACATATGGGCCCCACATGGTTGAAGTGGGCCCCATGTTTCCCATCTGGGCCCCATATGGTTTGTTTAGATGGGGCCCATATTGGCAACCCAGATTGCCCATTTGGCACCCATATGGGTCCCATGTAATTTGCTAGCTGGGTGTGCTATAATAAATTTGTAGTCACCACCGGGAATTATAGTAGGGTAAAATAGAGTAAAAATAATGACTACATCCATGTAGCGAAACGACTCCACCCATGTAGCGAAACGTCCTCCATGTAGCGAAACGACCTACCATGTAGCGAAACGACCGCCACATGTAGCGAAACGACTTGTAGCGAACTGGCAATGTAGCGAAACAGCCTGATACCATCAGATCCATAGATTGGGCCAAATTTATTCCACTCAAGGACAGAAAATTATTGACAATTACTAAATTAGGATGCACCACAAATTACCTTTTCTTATCTCCGAATACCATAGGTGGAGGAATTAAATTACTGTCACAGAAATGCCTTGAGCAAATCACCGATGATCTGTTCCCAGCTGCAGGTTCGACGAATCCAAGGCGAGAACGCTGCACGAATTTCACCCACGCACGCCTGATTACTTGATCAGCAGGGAATGCAAACGTTGATATCCCGAGCTGTGCATCCGATACGTTCTTGCACCCCCCAACAACACAATAGTTCGGCATTTTTCATTGAATAAATGTCATCAAATCGGGTCAATTGCTCACTCGATCAATGCATCTTGTACACAATGGCGTACAATAGCCCCTTTCTTGGTTCGAAGGGATCTCCCTGCAATGACGTCACGGCCGAATACTTCCGAAGATTTCCGAGTGCTTCCTTGGGAATTTCTTTTTCTGCTAGACCGGAATTTTATGCGAATAAAGTTTCCGAAATATTGACAACGACGGAACAAAATGTATTATCAAATGTCATTAATTGATGTTTGATATACATACTTCCCATTGACAAATTGCACTATTGGTATGTTATACGACTTTAAGAGAATGAGGTCATTTCGCGTTTAGATTTCTTTCCCTTTTTACCTCGGTCCACAGAGCAAATATTGTTTTCAAATGTGGCTGAATATTTTTAAATATTTTTTCATTTTTTACTTTTAATGGAATTGATATAGTTTTCACCGCCAGTTGGCGCTGCAGGCACATTGCCTGAATTTTGTCGATTTCAAATTTGGCGTTGGCTTAACTTTTTTGCAAGCAGTGCCGCTGATTGGCCGATCGATAGACGAGATGCCACCATTTAAAAATGGCGGTAGTCGCTGCTTCAATGAAGGTGAGTGAACTTTCTCATGTTCAATCCGTTGATACTCTTTTAATCAACATGACCATGTACCTGAAATTTGTTAAGGTACTGAAAAGAGTCTATATAATTCAGATTTATCAATAGTTTTTTATAATATTCCGGAAATTTTGTGCACAAATTAGCGGAAGTTGGTGCTCGTCTCATGTCATTTTAGAGCGAGAAATTTGTTTCCGTCGATCTCTACCACTGAAAAATCGCTTGCATAGCTTCGAATTTTTGTGAAAATAAGTATCTGAACTTGGTTTCAAATAGTCTAGAGAGTTACCTTTGTGGTGATACATATGGTATGTGATAAATATTTGTGGAATTTGTGAAATTCGGTTTTCAAACGTGCCGATGATGCAAGCGATCTCGCGTGAATTTTGCGGTGTATGACCAACTCGGCCTATTACCAACTCGGCCTGGGTTATAAATCATTGGTTTATTGGCATAAGTTTTTCTTATATTTTTTGGTTTTTTGTTGGTATATATAGGCCTACTATGTATTCATTCCCGTTGGAAATTTGAAGAAAATTCATTGGGATTTGAAGGAGAAATCCATGAAATAACGGCGGCGAGTGTGGAAAAGTCGCGGTAGCACTCCAAATGCACATTCATGACTGTGATTTCATGGATTTATCCTCCAAATCTTGATGAATTCTCTTCAAATTTCCAACAGGAATGAATAAATAGTAGGCCTATATATATAGCAACAAAAAAAAACAATATAAGGAAAACTTATGCCAATAAACCGATGATTTATAACCCAGGCCGAGTTGGTGGGCCGAGTTGGTAATAGGCCGAGTTGCCCCGTAATCTATTTTGCAAGTCCTGATATGTCGACCGGGTGTCAAAAATCACTCGCCTAAATTCAATTCAAAGATCGAAAATGATATCTGAACTTAGTAGTAAATAGCCTACGCAATTATCATTTCGGTGATATATAATGCATGCATGTAATAATTGATAAACACTCTGGTGGCGGTCGCACTAAATAACGACCGGTAGGGCCCGGTGTGTGGCGGAGAAAAAAAAGGTAGCGCCCGGAGGTTGAAACGGGATTTTTATGCACTTTTAACTGTATATATATGTTGTTTAGATGTATTTCTAACAGTTCTGTAACTTTTATGACCAAGCTTGCACCCAAAGTTGGTAAAATTGATGCTTGTTTATGGACTGCGCTAGCGACCGGAGAATTCGCCGTCGGCCATTTTGGGACGGTCCCTGAGTTGTTGTGGTCGGCAATTTTGCAACAAATCTCGCCATTTACGTTTGTTTACAATTATTTTGAAAGTCACATTATAACATCGTAGTATGAATTCCACTGCAGTTTCCTTACGCAGCAATGCTCATGTTTTTTGTTGGCAATCCTGTACTGTCTGTACACTGCGCTGTGCAGGCTTAGAGTATAACTCAACAGGCCCTCATGATTCATTTGATGGACACCTTATTTGATAGTACCTCATCATATGGCTCCAAGTCTCAACACCTTTAAGTCAAGATTGGACAAACACCTTTAAGTCAAGATTGGACAAATACTGGATACAAAAAGGGAAAAACATCTATGAGTACTAATGAGGACCAATTTCTAAACGAGACCGTAAACATCACCGAAAATTATGACATAAATTTCTTTTCCCCATATATTAAGCAAGCTTTATTTCCAGATACTTTCCTTGATCCCAGACGACGTACTTGAACAAATCTTCAACCTACATCTATAAAAACTTGACCATCTCTCTCTTCCCCTCTCAGTCTCATTCTTATCTCATCTTCCTCTAGCAGTCTAGTATCACATGCCAGCGCTCGGCAACCTGTATGGCATGTTTTTTGTAGCAAAATTCGATTTGAGCAACATTGCAATTAAAATTCGATTTTTGTGCCTATCTATTCGATTTTAATCAACTTTGTTCGATTCTTCCCTCAATCATCTGATTTTTTTGCATATTCATTCGATTTTTTTCAAACATTTATCAACAAAAAATACTGTTCTTGTTGTATATCAAATCAAACACTATAAATTCATAATCGAATATAACTTAGAAAAAATCAAAAGGTGAAAGAAATAGATCAAAATCAGATTCAAATATATCGCATTAACTGGTCAAAAAACGAAGCATTTTCGATTTAAATTACACCAAATCTTTCAATTTAATCAAAGTATATTCAATTTTAGAATCAAATAAGAAGTATATACGATTTTGAAATCGAATAGCTATTCGATTTCAAAATCGAATGCACTATTCGATTTGATATTTAAATCGAATGTAAATTCGATTTCAAATCGAATATATGAATTAGATTTTAGTATTATTCGATTTCATATATTCGATTTGAAATCGAATGGGTCTTTCGATTTTAAAATCGAATTATCATCAGATTTTATTCGATTTAAAACCGAATAGGTCATTCGATTTTGTGTAGATTTCTATTCGATTTTGATTGGTCAATCATAGTCACGTGACAAACTAGCAACCAATTAGAATCTAATGGAATAGGAGCAGAATCGAATAGACCATTCGATTTAAAATTGAATATGTCATTCGATTTTTGTAGATTTCTATTCGATTTTGATTGGTCAATCGTAGTCACGTGACAAACTAGCAACCAATTAGAATCGAATGGAATAGGAGCAGAATCGAATAGACCATTCGATTTAAAATTGAATATGTCATTCGATTTTTGTAGATTTCTATTCGATTTTGATTGGTCAATCATAGTCACGTGACAAACTAGCAACCAATTAGAATCGAATGGAATAGGAGCAGAATCGAATAGACCATTCGATTTAAAATTGAATATGTCATTCGATTTTTGTAGATTTCTATTCGATTTTGATTGGTCAATCGTAGTCACGTGACAAACTAGCAACCAATTAGAATCGAATGGAATAGGAGCAGAATCGAATAGACCATTCGATTTAAAATTGAATATGTCATTCGATCTTGTGTAGATTTCTATTCGATTTTGATTGGTCAATCATAGTCACGTGACAAACTAGCAACCAATTAGAATCGAATGGAATAGGAGCAGAATCGAATAGACCATTCGATTTAAAATTGAATATGTCATTCGATTTTGTGTAGATTTCTATTCGATTTTGATTGGTCAATCATAGTCACGTGACAAACTAGCAACCAATTAGAATCTAATGGAATAGGAGCAGAATCGAATGAGACCATTTGATTTAGAAATCGAATACTCATTCGATTTAAATCGAATAGACCATTAAATTTTGAAATCAAATATATATATTTTTTATTCGATTTAAATCAAATAGACCATTTGATTTTTAAATCGAATATTGCTTTTCATTTGATATGGAATCGAATGAACATTCATTCTTAAAATCAAATTATCATTCAATTTTTTGTAAGAACTATTTGATAAAATCGAAATGTACTTTAATCTATATGACGAATTATGCGATTAATATTGTATAGGTGATTTGTAAGAATCGAATGAGATTGTTTGATCTCGGTCTTGATATTTTAAACTCTTTCCAATACATTTTTGATAAAACAACCTATCATTCGATTCGATTGACAATTTATTTGATTTATTTTTCACTAAAGAAACTATTCATTCGATTTCTGACTGAAATATTGAATGAATCAGTGAATCGCATAGTGCTACACATAACAGGCCATAAACCTGCCTCGCTGCTTATACTAGTTCATCGTGCTTATCTTACCATAAACCTGTATGCATAACTTGCTACATATCTAAAAGTAGTTCTTAGCCAACCCGTTGGTTAACTCTTCATTTTTGCAGCGCCCGACAATAGTCTCGCTGTTTGTAACCTATAAATAATCTACTTAATATGCTGTACATAAGTCATCCTAACCAAATGACATTATCATGCCATGTATTATGTAACCCATTGTACTGGAGTATGCTGAGTTGCAGAGAAAACTATATCATCAAAGAGGTATGTCTTTCGGTAGTTCCAGCTTATTAGCGAATAACAATATAACTTCTCTGGCTAAACAATTATAAAATTATATAGTGCACTGTTCTTAACAAGAGTTCACGCCAAACTGTAAATATAAACATGTATGCTTTGTGGGGTCAACGTGGTCCTATCGATCGTATCTAGGACCCTCTCTGTCTTGACCACACAAACTCAGCTGCTAGGCTTCTTGTAAAAAATTATCTTTTTTTTGTATAAGTGTTAAATGTTCTTTCTTTATTTGTTTCTTCTCTACAGGGTGTATCAGAAAAAATTAGACTGTCGAAAAAATCATCATAAAATGAACATAGGGAGGAGTTTGGAAAAACTGGCGACACCCCTTTGTAGAGGGTGTGATTCTGCATCGTATTATACCTGTGTCATCGTTAACACTTTACGTTCCAATGAGCATGGACAATTTGAATTTTGAAAAATTAAAGTCCTTTGCGCACGGGAATGTGAGGGTTAAAATTGGATGTGTCAAAGTGAATTAAAAATTTAGATGGAGTTTTACTCGCATGCCAAAGCGTTTTTGAAATAATTAACCCTTTCACCCTCTAATCCTGAAACAAAACTATCTCATTTCTGAGTGTAGATCTTCATCAAGGGGTTAACGCAATGGCATGAAGTGGTCATGACCATAATAACCATAAGTCCTATCTTGTCAATTTCATATTTTCTTCAAATAGCTGCCTTATGTTGGTTAGATAATAGGCCTAACGTAATTCCTGGCCATAAATCTGTGAGCATCTGTGCATTTTGTCCTCACTGTTTAGCTTGTGTCCTGTGGTATGGATGTAAAATGGTCAGGCCACAGTACACCCCTCATCAGAGGTCTTTTCTGGTTACTGAATATCTCCAAACCAAAAGTGTCCCTGCTGTTCTTGAGCGGTTCCAACGTCAATTTCCAAATGTGAGAGTTCCAAGTCGTGCCACTGTCTTCAACAATGTCAATAAGTACCGTACTTCTGGAACCAGCCACAATCTCAACAAAGGGAGGTCGGGCCGACGTAGGACGGAACGTACTCCAGCCAACATTGAAGCAGTGATGACCCTCCTCGACGAACACCATGTCGGACAAGAGAGAGAGGAGACCATCAGCTGCAGAAGGAACGGTCTTGGCATGTCGTCAACCACATTCAATCGTATCACGCGCCTTGACCTGCGATTCCACCCGTATCAAATGATTAAGAGGCATCAACTTCTTCCCGACGATTTGGCACGTCGCCTACGATTCTGCCAGTGGTTGCTTGGACAGCGGCAACGTTTCCTCGATGACTTTATCATCGGAAATGAGTCTGGCTTCGCCATGAATGCTTTTGTGAACAGCCATAACGTAAGGGAATATCGCCCAAGGGGAGAGCAGCCACTTGATTTTGCATACGAGCGCAATGACGCCCGGCACAAGGTAACGGTCTGGATTGACTTAGTCGGCAACAGAGCCATCGTCGGACCTTTCTTCTTTCGCCAAAACCTGAATGGCGAGGACTACCTCCAAATGATCAATGAACGTATGGTTCCCGCTATCAACAGAATGCGCAGGTTTAGGCCACAAGGAAGGGATGCCATCGAATTCAGGCGCACTTGGTGGGCGAAGGATGGCGCGCCACCCCACAAACGGAGGGTTGTTACCGAGCGGCTGACAGAACTGTTCGGAGACAGAGTTGTTGCGTTGAACAGACCAGTGGAATGGCCTCCGCGGTCTCCCGACCACTCGACTACTTCATGTGGGGCCACCTAAAATCAAAGGTTTATGTCACACCCCCTGCCAACCTGGATGATCTTGAGAGAAGGATCACAGCCGAAGTTGAGATTTTAAGGGAAGACGGAGCGGTGATAAGGCGTGATGTTGGGCACATGTTGCGAAGGGCACTAATCTGCGTTCAAAGAAACGGTGCCCACGTGGAGGACTAAGGAACTTTTGATTGTCCCATTGCACCATGACAGGAAATTCCAGAAAGTACGAGAACTTTGTAAATAGAATTGTGTGATTTGACAGTTTAATTCATTGTACATTTACATGTACATGTACATTGTGAATGCTTTGTTAAAAATGCCAATGGGCTACTGTACAATTAGGTTACTTTTTCTTTTAAGTGATCTTCCCCAGCCGAACAATGACGGTGTACGCTTATATTCATGTAAACCTAACAGTCAGTATATGTAAAACAGTTTAAGTTTCTTGACCCCTTGATGAAGATCAACACTCAGAAATGAGATACACAATGTATTTTTGTTTCAGGATTAGAGGGTGAAAGGGTTAATTATTTCAAAAACGCTTTGGCACGCGAGTAAAACTCCATCTAAACTTTTCATTCACTTTGACACATCCAATTTTAACCCTCACATTCCCGTGCGCAAAGGACTTTAATTTTTCAAAATTCAAACTGTCCATGCTCATTGTAACGTAAAGTGTTAACGATGACACTGGTATAATTCGATGCAAAATCACACCCTCTACAAAGGGGTGTACCAGTTTTTCGAAACTCCTCCCTATGTTAATTTTATGATGATTTTTTCGACAGTCTAATTTTTTCTGATACACCCTGTATATGAAGAATATGTTGCACGACCCATGCGCCAATATAAATCGAAAGGCAAAGGCCCAATTCTTGGGCCCCAAGGAGGATACCGCGGTGACGTCACATCACGTGATCCCGACCCATATTAGTGATCGCTATGGCCAATCAGATTCAGTCTACTGGCAGCACCAGTACTGAACACATCTCCACGTCTCACTGTCTGGTGCGCTTTTGTACACAAAAACACCAATAGACATGAAATATTGCAATACCTAGTATGGATTCTTCCTGTGTAAAATCAAATTTACAGAGCAGATTAACTTCCACGAATAAAAAAGACGTTTGGCGTGGCCAAAGTGCGGAAATAATGTCTCCGCTAAAATACACTACGAAATACACTAGGCAATGCACTACGCAATATACAGTAGAGATGCAGTTGAGTTTAATGTTATTGTTTTGACTTAGAAGCCCGCCCATATCATAATATATTCATGTATTCATGAAGTATGAACTCATTTCTGTCCCATACAACTCTAAGAACAGTCAATTTCTCCTTAAATCATCACCGAAACCGCGATATCCGCAGGAAGATTTCGTTCTAGTGTCCGAAAATGCATGATCTTATAGGGGCGCTAACTCGACAAATAGAGGGGATCTATGGGGATCTATGCGAGTTTTAGGTATTACAGGTCTCGAACTTGTAAAATCTGTAAACATGCCTCCAAATCCCATTATGATAATGAAGAGATTGCCCCATATCTGGGAGACTGTTTTGAAACCATCGCTAATTTTGGAAGATCGGTGCCCGGCTATTTGGTTTTAAAAACCCTATTTTTCCCCATCAAAACAGCACTTTTCATTATTCAAATGATAGCTTATTGTCTGAAGACTTATTTCATAGCAGAAAAGTACTAATAACTCTGATTTGATGCGAAAAATCTAACTTTTTTGATGACTTGATTTTCCCTTGGCCGTGGATCGAGTTTGTTTACAATATGCAGCGCCATCTTGGGAAAAGCCGTGACGTCACCGCGGTATCCTCCTTGGGCCCAATTCTTGGCCAAAACGCCTATGATGATGATGATGATGATGATGATGATGATGATGATGATGATGATGATTAAGTCCACTCGATCCTGTTCTGTCACATGTCGTAGACGATAGACAATTTTCAAAATGTAGTACACCACTCGCTCACCGCTCACATCATGTGGGCACGGTTGGCTGTTGAGTGTTATGGTTCAGTCTGTGAGACTAATTTAAAGAGGTTACACTTTTATTTTGAATTGGAGAACAACCCCCAGGACTGACTTTTCACTGAGTGATAAGTGTGCCCTTCGAAGGTTAAGTCTCTTTCTGGATTTGCTTCCATAGATGCCTTGTTCAGGATATCATCTGACCGATGCCTGATCAAGCAGACTGTATCCGGTGGTGTACATTTCCCCGTCTATGTCACCCTTTTTTATTCAGTCAGTGTTAATTTCTCTTCTCTTTTTTTACAGATTAACTGTTGTTGGTTATTGCAAGAGGAGTCGTTGGCACATTTCAAGTCCAGGAAAGCACTTGCTGTTCCCACATTCAGAGTAAGGTGTGCTTACATGTTTTACT